>NC_064924.1:126485681-126785681 GCF_023897955.1 Schistocerca gregaria | reverse complement strand
GTATCGCCACTATCAGTGATTGCAGACCGAGCGCCGCCACACGGCAGGGCTAGTCTAGAGAGACTCCCTAGCACTCGCCCCAGTTGTACAGCCGACTCTGCTAGCGATGGTTCACTAACTACATACGCTCTCATTTGCAGAGACGACAGTTCAGCGGAGCCTTCAGCTACGTCGTTGGCTACGACCTATCAAGGCGCTAGTTACTATGAAACTATTCTGAACAGATAATATTGTGAATCATGTACCGCCAAGAGCGACGTTCATCATTAATGGATTAAAGTTAAGTATCAAACTAATTACGTCCTCTTTCTGAATTCTAATTCCTTGTCATGTTCCAGACCTCAAGTCAGTATACTTCTTCGCTCCTCACACCAGCCGACGTGAGCTAAAATGCGTGCATTTCGGCTTCCACTAGTAACACGTTGTTGGCTCTTCTGCCAACACAACAGTCTTAATATACATTCGCTTCTCTTTTCTCGAAAGATAATTTTCCTATAGGTGGTACGTTTCTTTCCCATATTTATTCACGGTTCTAAGGTTTTGCATTCCTTCTTCTCTGTTTTGAGCCTTCTATCAGTCTCAGTCTTTAGACACGTGTGTTCCCTCATACGTGCTTCATTTACTGATTTTTAAGGGTTCCGGTACCTCAAACGTTAAAAACAGAATCCTTATAGAATCGCTTTGTTGTCCGCTGTATATCTGTTTGTCTGTGCGACAGCTTAAAACCCTTTTCCTGATGAACAGGTAGATGTATTTATGTCACATACTAAGACCCAAAATTCCTTTGCGGTGTAAGGAATTAGACCTTCTAAGTCAATGCAGTCAAAAAGTACGGCCATTTATGTCACATTTTTTGATACTCGCAAATTCAGTCATCAAAACCAACAGCGCACTCCCCTGGACTATGATCGTGAAAGTTGGCGAGAAGAAAAGTTTGATACTACAACTAAAGCAAGAATTCTTAATTTGTATTTATGTTACACGAAACAAAAGCTTTTACTCGTTTGTTACCAGACTGTATGTCTGTCCTTACATTAAGACAAATATTTCTCAGAAACACGTCGACGTATCAAGTCCAAACGTATGTCACATACACTACTGGCCATTAAAATTGCTACACCAAGAAGAAATGCAGATGATAAACAGGTATTCATTGGACAAATATATTATACTAGAACTGACATGTGATTAAATTTTCACGCAATTTGGGTGCATAGATCCTGAGAAATCGGGACCCAGAACAACCGCCTCTGGCCGTAATAACGTCTTTGATACGCCTGGGCATTGAGTCAAACAGAGCTTGGATGGCGTGTACACGTAGAGCTGCCCATGCAGCTTCAACACGATACCACAGTTCATCGAGAGTAGTGACTGGTGTATTGTGACGAGCCAATTGCTCGGCCACCATTGACCAGACGTTTTCAATTGGTGAGAGATCTGGAGAATGTGCTAGCCAGGGCAGCAGTCGAACATTTGTCCAGAAAGGCCCGTACAGGACCTGTAACATGTGGTCGTGCATTATCCTGCTGAAATGTAGGGTTTCGCAGGGATCGAATAAGGGCTACAGCCACGGGTCGTAACACATCTGAAATGTAACGTCCACTGTTCAAAGTGACGTGAATGCGAACAAGAGGTGACCGAGACGTGTAACCAATGGCAATCCGTACCATCACGCCGGGTGGTACGCCAGAATGGCGATGACGAATACATGCTTCCAATGTACGTGCACCGCGATGTCGCCAAACACGGATGCGACCATCATGATGCTGTAAACAGAACCTGGATTCATGCGAAAAAAAGATGATTTGCCATTTGTGCACCCAGATTCGTCGTTAAGTACACTGTCGCAGGCGCTCCTGCCTGTGATGCAGCGTCAAGTGTAACCGCAGCCACGGTCTCCGAGCTGATAGTCCATGGTGCTGCAAACGTCATCGAAGTGTTTGTCCACATGGTTGTTGTCTTGCAAACGTCCGCCGGTTGCGGTGGTCTAGCGGTTCTAGGCCCTCAGTCCGGAACCGCGAGACTGCTACGGTCGCAGATTCGAATCCTGCCTCGGGCGTGGATGTGTGTGATGTCCATAGGTTAGTTAGGTTTAAGTAGTTCTAGGGGACTGATGACCACAGATGATAAGTCCCATAGTGCTCAGAGCCATTTCAACCATTTTTTTTTTTTTGCAAACGTCCACATCTGTTGACTCAGGGATCGAGACGTGGCTGCACGATCCGTTACAGCCATGCGAATAAGATGCCTGTCATCTCGACTGCTAGTGATACGAGGCCGTTGGGATCCAGCACGGCGTTCCGCATTACCGTCCCGAACCCACCGATTCCATATTCTTCAGTCATTGGATCTCGACCAACGCGAGCAGCAATGTCGCTATACGATAAACCGCTATCGCGATAGGCTACAATCCTAAAAACTAATCATTTGCATATCACAGCATCTTCTTCCTGTCGGTTAAATTTCGCGTTGTAGCACGTCATCTTCGTGGTGTGGCAATTTTAATGGCCAGTAGTGTATAAAAGCCTACGGTCCCTTGGCGCTATAATAAACTTTAGCTTCTAACTCAGTACAATCAGAGCATTCAGTCTTTTATGTCAGGTACTTCAATATTCGGAAACTCACTCATCAAAACCTACAGGGCACTTCCTGTTCACCTGTTCCCACTGGTACACTTACCATATATATAAGGCGTCAGTGAACGGCTAGGGAACGTCCTCCGCCGACGAGGTTTCAAACCGATTTTTCGAAGCGGTCACAGGATCCACGAAATGAAAAGTTCCACCAAGGACGTAGTCAACAACACTGCAGATGGTTACGAACTACGGTGTGGTGTCGGAGCTGCCTATATAGGAGAAACAGGAAGACCTGTCAGCTTATAGTAGCAGAACACGAATGCTATGTCCGATTACAACAACATAATAAATCGGCTATAGCGGAACACCACTGTGACTGGGGACAACCTATCAGGTTCCAGGAAGCCCGAGTACTGGCGAAAGAGTCGTGGATGCGAGAACGCAAGATACAGGAGGCGATCGAAATTATTAGGCAGCCTGACTACATCAACAGAGCAGATGGCTACAAACTCCCGGCGTCCTGGCTGCCGGCCGTCCCAGTCCAACGGGCCGCGAGCGGTCGCAGTGCAGAAACTACACGGGTCACGGACTTACCTGCACAAACAGCTGTAGAGCAACTTTCAGTCCACTTCCGCGCACACCAGGAGGAAAACTTGCCGACCAGAAGCCGAACGCTGATTGGCGGACAGCTACCAATCGTTGACGACATGGACATCCACGAATAGCCTCTTTCCATCCTCTTCCCTTACGTCATGACTAGCCAATCATATCAGAGGGCCAATTAAAAGATTTGCAACAGTGACGTCAGACATCGATAGTCTGTTATAAGTAGAAGCACCTATCTCCATGCAAAACCAGTCGTTTCCTGAGGAAGGCCGTTGCAGTTCGGCCGAAACGTCGGTTTTAGTTTATTATTGTTGTTAGTTGTTACCAATGACGCGGCATAACACCCAGAAGAATTTTAATCACTATCACAAAAAATTTGTTTTGTAATTTTTTATTCAACTTCAAATCAAACCATTTTTGAAAGTCTTGGAATCCCTGGGACCGATGTCTTTTCAGTATCAATGGTTTCCAAAACTGTGTGTTACCATTATACAGTGAAGATCCAAAGAAACTCGTACAATTGCGTAATATCGTGTAGGGTCTCGCGAGCACTCAAAAGCGCCGCAACACGACGTGCCATGGACTCGACTAGTATCTGAAGTAGTGCTCGAGGGAAATGACACCATGAACCTTGCAGGGCAGTCAATAAATCCGTAAGAGTACGAGGGCATAGAGATCTCTTTGAACAGCACGTTGCAAGGCTCCCAGATATGCTCAAGCGGAAGTGTTTAAACTCTGAAGTCTCTTTCTGGAGCCACTATGTAGGAATTCTGCACATGTGAGGTGTCGCATTGTCCTGATGGAATTGCCCAAGTCCGTCGGAATGCACAATGGAGGTGACCAGACAGGATGCGTATGTACGTGTTACCTGTCACAGGCGTATATAGGCTACCAGGAGGCCCATATCATTCGAGCTGTACACGTTCCACACCAGGGCCGGCCAAACGGTGCACAGTGTGCAGACGTGCGGAAGTGCTGCACATGTGCGCACGTGTGCTACAGCGAGCGACACCGACATCTGTTATTAGACATGTGTCCTAAATGAACGACGGCGGCTCCTCTTCCCTGTTTATGTGGTACAAGCAAGAGTGCAACCTACCCAGTCTCGTTTACCCCTGGTAACCGTAACCTTAACAGAGACGTACTGAGAAATGGCAGGAACTGGGAAAAAGCAAAGGACGGGAGATCTATGTTCTCAGTCGCTTAAAAAGGACTGGGTACTGCAATTCTTTTTTGTAGCCGTTGGTGAAAACTCAGTGTTTGCTATGCCGCCGAATAATAGGCGGCCAGCGTAAGTTTTCAGTTGAAAGACACTACAATACATATCACAAAGGCGAGTGAAGAACGGCAAGCAAAATTAAATGTCCTTAAGAAAATGGATGAGACACATCAACTCGATTATCATTTCTCACGACCAGTGATAAACGTGTTTGGATTTATTCCTTCCATAATTAAAAATTACTGTTTACTAACTGTGCATAAGTGCCTCATTCTGCTCCATGTTACATTATTATCAGGAAAGTTAGTCATTAAACCGAATGTTCTAATGTATACTTACATTTAGGTTTTTTTTTAATGTGTGAAGGGCTACGCTCAGATGAAGTCGATAAAACGTGACATTAATCTAATTGTCGGTTATTATGCAGATTTCAGATGGAGCTGATGAAAGATGTAGCAATAATGGTATTGAAATACCAGGTGATCATCGCGAGGTCTGCGGTTATCATTCTGTTCAGAGGTCAGTGAGACAGAAATTATGTGGGTGTACCTGAGGGTACCGAGAATTGGTTCTAGGAAACGTTGCATTAGTTTAATGTTATTTGAAATCATGAATAAGGTTCGTTGGAAGTCGCTAAGTGCTCTCTTTCTTAAATACTAGATCAAAAACATGCGTCCTATTTACGTACCGTCAGCCAAGCTGCCTTAATAAAAACCCACGGTTGTTAACTGTATTACTTGTCTTACTGGGTTTAACTGTTGATATAAAAGTAGTCGTCTCAATGAGTAGACTGTGACAGTATTTTAAATGTTTAACACGCGAAATACCTTCCCACGGTTGGCTTACAAGCTGTGGAAAGAGCACTAGAATGCGTCGGTACAGAGTATCCCAGGAAGCGGATAAAGCGACATCTGTGGATAGAAACATGCACTACATGAACATTGAATGCTGCGGCGTGCACCCTGTGACCCGGAAGTTGCACATGTGCAGGAGCACCGCACGCGTGCAGAATTTCTGGCCGGCCCTGTCCCACAACCATTATAGAGCCTCTCACCACCCGTTTGAACACTATCCTGCTAACATGCAGGCTCCATGGGTTCATGACGTTGTCTCCGTACCAGTACGAGTCCAGCCGCTCAATACCATTTGAAACGAGACACTTCCGATCAGACAATATGTTTCCAGTCATCAAAGGCCCAACGTCGGTGTCGACGGGCCCAGGTGAGGCGTAAAGCTTTGTGTCGTGTAGTCCGAAAGCCCACACCAACGATGTTTCGTTGAATGGTTCGCACACTGACACTTGTCGATGACCCGGCATTGAAATCTGCAGGAATTTGCGGAAAGGTTGCACTTCTGTCACGTTGAACGATTCTCTTCAGTCGTCGCTGGCCCCGTTCTTGTAGGATCTTTTTCTGGTCGCAGCGATGCTGCAGATTTGGTGTTTTACCGGATTCCTGACATTGACGGTAGAGTCGTGAAATGGTCATACTGGAAAATACCCACTTAATCGCTACGTCGGAGATGCTGTGTCCCATCGCTCGTGCGCCGACTGTAACACCACATTAGAACTCACTTAAATCTTGATAACCTGTCATTGTAGCAGCAATAAGCGATGTAACAACTGTGGCAGATACTTGTTGTCTTATATAGGCGTTGCCGATCGCAGCGCCGTATTCTGCCTGCTTACGTATGTCTCTGTTTGAATACGCTTACCTATACCAGTTTCTTTGGCACTTCAGAGAATAATCTACATCAAACTTTGGTTCAAATGGCTCCAAGCAATATGAGACTTAACGTCTGAAGTCATCAGTCCCCTAGACTTAGAACTACTTAAATCTAACAAACCTAAAGACATCACACACGCTTATTCCCGAGGCAGGATTCGAACCTGCGACCGTGTCAGCAGCACGTTTCCGGACTGAAGCGCCTAGATCCGCTCGGCCACAACGGCCGGCCCTCAGACTTTCTGATGTATGCAATCTTTGCCACGATTCATAGACCAAATGTTAGTAATGCTTAAATTGTGCTGTATACAAATTTCTGGTGGTTCATTTCCTCTTTCACTCTTTTCCCTTTGTCCACGTTCTCCCAATATTCTTCTTTCTCTCTCTTTTCCTATATCGAATGCCAGTTCCACAGTTTTGTCTGCATTAAGGGTCTGAATAATTCATTTTATCTCAGTATACATTTTTCTCTCTTCATGATCTGTGGAACTAGCAGACACACAAACTTCTGCTTTTGTGGTAGATGTTACTTTGCTAATGTTTTCGCTACGATAATGCATGCACTAGGCTATCCACAGTAACTTATCTGTGTTCATACTTTTTAAATTAAATATTAGTCCTTCTCTTACAATTATTTCTCCTGGAATGTGTGTTAACAATTCTATTCCTGTGATTCTTGAGTTTCTCCCGGCGTATTTGATAATCAAAATATCCACGGGTGTACTGCCGGTCTATAGTGTCCAACGGGCACAATATTTCGGCGATCAAACATGTCGCCACCATCAGGTGAACTGACGGACTGAGCTCCTGTGAACGTGCCGGCACGGAGATCCGTACGCTATGGCTGCTCAGGGGGAACTGGGTTCGGTCGCGGCGGCGGCCGATTTAAATACCCTCCGCCCGCGGTGCGCTCTCTCCGCCGTCCGCGCCCCGCGCCACGGTCTCGCGGTGGAACAGATTGCGACGGCGTCTGAGATGACGTCGGTGTGATGGCTCTGTCCGCCGTGGTCGTCACAACTATGCGTTTGCTCGATTTACTCTTGATTAATCCAATCGCTGGTTCCCAAGCCTTGCTAAGATTATAGCCACAGTCACTGTTTATGAGGTCGTCATTGGTGCGAATTTCGATGGCCTCTCTAACAACGCTGTCCCAGTATCTCGACGTCTGTACCAGAATCCTCGTGCGGTCATACTCCACAGCGTGATTTTCCGACAAACAATGTTCAGCGACCGCCGACTTGCTCGGATACTTCAGTCGAGTGTGCCTCTGGTGTTCACGGCACCGATCCTCGACAGTACGCATCGTCTTACCAATATACGACTTGCCACATTGACACGGAATCTGGTACACGACGGCCTTCCTCAAACCGAGGTCATCTTTGGCGCTCCCCACCAGTGCACGAGTTTTATTCGGAGGACAAAACACAGTTCCGACCCGGTGTTTCTTCAGAATGCGGGCGATTTTCCCCGAGAGTGCGCCTGTGTATGGAATAAATGCAGTGCCTACCTCCTCCCTCGTGACTTCATCCATCTCAACAGGTTGTGCTGCAGTGGTTGGGCGGAGAGCACGTTGGATCCGCCACTCTGAGTACCCATTTTTTCGAAACACAGTTCTCAGATGTTCCAATTCCTGGGGTAGACTCTCTGTGTCAGAGATAGTGCGCGCCCTATGTACTAGAGTTTTAAGTACCCCATTCCTCTGTGAAGGGTGGTGGCAGCTGTCTGCGTGCAAATACAGATCAGTGTGTGTTGTCTTTCGATACACCCCATGACCTAGGGTGCCGTCGGCCCTTCTCCTGACCAAGACGTCAAGGAAAGGTAATTTACCCTCCTTTTCAGTCTCCATAGTGAATTTGATGTTGGGGTGTATGGAGTTTAGATGTGTAAGGAAGTCAAGGAGCTTATCCATACCATGTGGCCAGATGACGAACGTGTCGTCCACGTAACGGAAAAAGCAAGTAGGTTTCCATTCGGATGACGACAGGGCTTCTCCATGTACAAATTCGCTACCACCGGTGAGAGTGGGCTACCCATGGCGACTCCTTCCGTTTGTTCGTAGTATTCTCCATTAAAAAGAAAATACGTGGAAGTCAAGACATGCCTAAAAAGTTCAGTGGTATTCTCGTCAAACCTCTGACCAATCAACTCTAGCGACTCTCGCAGGGGTACCCTCGTAAACAAGGAAACGACGTCAAAACTCACCATGATATCTGACTCATCCAACCTGAAACTATCAAGGCGTTCAACAAAATCCACGGAATTACGGATGTGATGAGGGCATTTACCCACATAAGGACTTAATATTCCCGTCAGGTATTTGGCCAACAAATATGTAGGTGCCCTGATGTTGCTGACAATGGGGCGTAATGGCACCCCCTCTTTGTGAACCTTCGGGAGTCCATATAGTCTAGGCGGTACCGGACCTTGGGGTAACAATTTCTTAGCGTCACCCTCCGGTAAATCTGCGTCCATGAGAAGAACCCTCGTCTTGTTCTCCACCTTCTTTGTAGGGTCAACGCTGATCTTCCGGTAGGAATCGTCATTTAGCAGGCTCTGCATCTTATCAGTGTAGTCCTTACGGGAGACAACAACTGTAGCATTGCCTTTGTCAGCCGGTAAGACAACAATTTCAGAGCGTTCCCTCAGATCACGAATGGCCGCCCTCTCTTTACTGCTGATATTTGACTTCATCGGCTTGGATTTCATCAACGCACGACAAGTTTCACAACGTATTTCCTCGGCTGATTCTGGCGGAAGTCGAGCTGCAACCTGTTCAACAGCACTAACAATTTCTGCGACTGGAATGAACTTGGGAGCGAAGTTGAGACCTTTCTGCAAAACCGAGACCGCATCATCACACAACACCATGCCACTCAAATTGATGACAGTCTTGCACGGAACCTGCAGAGATGGTTTGTCAAGGAGACGTGAGAACTTAGCAGTTTGACGTCCCGTAGCCTTCTTATGGGCGGAATCAGCTGACACCCAGGTGACACCATCAATCCAATCCCAGGAAAAAGAAGTGAACTTAGTAGCCAGTTGCAAATGTAATTTGAGTAATTCCTGTGAGATAAACTCAAGGCTCCGGCGGGTGGATTGCACTCGCGTTGGTACGTTCCCCAACTCATTTCCTGGATGCTCTTTCAACTGTTTCCAAATAGCTTTATCTTAGATACCTATGATAATAATTCCAGTCGTTATACAGAATTTCCCTTTATTTTTGAATCAGTTTTCTTAAGACAGCACAGTATTCCTTGTAGTATGAAATAAATCCTACATCTCTCTTTAGTCTAATCATTTCGTACAATTTCCTTTCCTTTGACATGATATCTGGATTCTTTTAACAATCCTCTGCTTCTGGCGACTTATTCCTGTCATACTTCATCATTTTATTTTAGAAAAGCCGATGTTAAAGATTGGCAGAAACTCACCTTTACAACTTTAAACTTGGAACAGAAATCTGTCACATCATACCCATTCTTCCAGTCACCGTCAGTTAAGCCTATCACTAACCTTTCTATTGTCCCGTCGTTAATTACTCCAGCTTTTTGACATTATATAACTCCAATGCAATAACTTAAGTTAGGTGGTATTACTAGTTGTGAGTCATACTTAAAGAAGCGGTTAATTGATGGGTAGATACCCATATAATTGCTGAAATGGTCAGCAATAAAAATGCTTTTTAGCATAGTACCGCTTTTCTGCGTAGGATGATTCAGGACGAAAATTGAAAACAGAACTCAAGCAATAAATGTCAAGTAACATTTCCGAAACCATTCCTTGATCTGAATCGTCGAGAAAATTGAAATTAAAACTTCCACAGGCTATCATTTGCTTTCTTTTATCTTCAAGGTTGAATAATAATGACTTAACTTTTTCTAAGAATGTATATTGTCATAATTCTAAATAATGAATTTTCCAGATGTAGTACTTCACCAGCACTGGTTTTCTACTGCTGATCGAAGGAGGAACACGTGGTTTCAACAGGTAAGCGCGTGAGCATGGGGATCGGTGAGTCTACATAAGTCGAAGTTGGACACTATTTCTAACAAATATAGCTGTGAGTTTAGAATTGGTGACAGAACGCCTAATAGTTCGACTGAGACAAGTGTATATTTAGCTTGTGCACCAGAGTAGGAGAGAGATAAGCGGAATAGCATTACAAAGTGCACAGCCTTCAGAGCTATTATTGCCGTGGGTCTGTTTCTGAACTTGGCAAGACTTGATGCAGCATTCAGTACTTGACGCTTTTGATAACTGATATGCGTCACCGTACGTCTTCTAAATAACATCACAATCACTGACTAGACAAATACGCATAACACGTCGCTTTCAGCAAGTAATGAAAACACAGCAGAAACCAGACAGTGACAATGTGGAGACAACGGAAGATACTGGTAGCCTTGGTGATATGCGTGGGGTCCAAAGTGAGAAAGAATGGACTCTGCGCTCCAGTATCTTTATTGGCCACACGTACAACATTGTTTGTACATTCAATTATCCCATCAGGCTCCAGGTGAATACTTCTGATGACGTATGCAGCGCCAATGAATCGATAAAGCTCAGAGCAATGTTTGTGCTGATCACTCTGTGACTGTTTGAGCAAACTGTTCAATAGAGAGTGGTATAAACTTCCCGATGCGAGGCACTCGATAGCCAGTGGTAAAACAAGACCTAAAGACACGCCAGTCAAGTGACACTCCACTACAGTCCACTGCCCCTTCTATGGAGGAGCAATAAGTAAGCTGCTCAGTTGTGTTTCGTCTGTGTTATGGCACGGAAGTGTATAAGATGTTAGGTATTGCGTCTGTGTACGTTTTACAGATGGGAAGTCTTTTTCGTGCTGTAATTTATATTTGCTTATGTCCCTGACGATTTTCATTTTTTATATTAAGGCTTCTTCGGTGTGTTTAATATAGTTTACAGGTTTCTTTTTACATGCGGTTGTTATAGATCATAAAACAGTTCACATCTCAAGTTTTCCATAAATAAGTTGTTACTTACAGTTATTTCTTTTTTGAGCTCAAAACTACGTTTCGTCTTACCTGGGCATAAGTCAGAGGTAGCACAGCCACTTCACTTATGAAACAATGACACTTTTTCATGTCATGAGCTATTTGTTTTGTAGTTTTTATGTTTCCTACGATAACTATTTCTGAATAACTGTATGTTCACTTGGTGTCTCATTTCTTACTGTTAATTTCAGTTCTCTCTCTATGTTCTTTTCTCTTCTGTCCCTCTCTCTGTCCTCTCTCATTTATGTGTGTGTTTGTGGGAGGGGGGGGGGAGGGAGGGGGGGGGGGAGGAGCGTGCAATTGCTTTGTACTTCAGATCCGTATGCAAATCTAACAATCTTGTACCTATATATTAGTGTAAAGATAGAAAACAGTTCACACAGTGTTCAGAATTCATTATTAAAAAAAATTAAAACTCAAAATTAAATCCCTTTACCGTAAAAAACAAGAGTGATGAGTTATATCTTACAAAATTGTAGCTTGCACTTTTAATAGTACTGCAGGTTTCAGGCCACCTGACCAGCAAGATCGAGAATCACGGGAAAACTGCTATGCAGCGAATGGAAGAAATGCATAGAAGAAACCTTAGTCAACTCAAAACATCCAAATCAGAATACAGCTAGTCTGAACACAACCAATGAAAATCGACACGCAACTTCTATCTACGTTTTGTGAACCTCACTGACAAGTAAATAAGCACTAAAGAAGACAAATGATGGAGAAACGATTAACATAAAATATCAGTTCTAGGCTGTATGTGGATTACATATAGAATCTAACTACAGAAGCAGAGAGGTTTTAGACATAGGATGAGAGAAGAGAAAATAGCAGTATTAACACTGGAATAACTAACAAACTAGTAAAAAAAAGAAGTATATAACATAACATCAGGTGTGAAAACACAACAGTGGAGAAACAATGCAAAACACAACTCTCCAACAAGTGATAAACTTAGGGAAAACTTCAAAATGAGAAAGTCATTACTTCAAAAGCAGACAAGAGGAACACGGTTGTACAGTAAGATGAAAAAAGCACATGAATGAATTCCACAAAATTGTATTACAAAATTAAAATCAAACGCAGCAAACAAAATCCAAAGTAAAAACGTAAGCCAACATACTGGACGACACAGAGAAGGAGCAATTGGCACAGAAGGATCCCTCTAATCCCGTCCGCCAGTGCCAACCAAATATCCATAAACCAAATGTTCCACTCCAATCTATAAAAGCGTAAGAAAAGCTCCTGCTTGTAAGGTAATAGGGGATATACTAAATTAATGACTCAAAACTTCAGAACAATAGAAAACTGAACTTTAAAAACAGTATACAAGGTACACAACACGTAAAGTGTGAAAATTACATGCAAAGCAACACTTCCCTTATTCAACATAGAAAGTATGTGTTTTAATATACCAATAACAGAGGTAATACTCAATATAGAAAAAGAGCTTGTAGTGATCTCGAGATATTGTTTTGTGGCATCAGATACCATGAAAATTACCAATGAGGTCGTCCCACGTTGGGCCCCAAAAATGTAGTGAACTGTAAATTCTTCTCTCTGCTGTCGGACGTGAAATGACGCGCAGATGACTGATGAGACTGTTCCACGTTAGAAGCCAACATATGACTGATACCGGTAAGATGAACACCTTTAGCTGCTTGGAGGCGTTGACATACGTCAACGGGGACGGATGAAAAATTATGCCCCGACCGGGACTCGAACCCGGAATCTCCTGCTTACATGGCAGACGCTCGCTCTATCCATCTTCTTCTTTTTTCGTTATTGATCGTTGTGTTTGGTCGTTGCGGACGTCGCAAGACATCCTGTTCGAGTTCGGTGCTTGATCTTTCCACTCAGTTTTTTTATTACAGAGGACAATCAGCTCTCTGACCGAACACGCTGAGCTACCGTGCCGGCAGTCCATCTGAGCCACCGAGTGCGACTGCAGGGATTTATCTCTGGCACGCCTCCCGCGAAACCCACATTCTCAACGTGTTGTCCCGCACTACATTCGTAGTGTCCCCGCCCATTATACTCGTTACTCGCCGCGCGTTGCCGATCCCCGTAAGAGTTCGGGCACTGTTTTTGCATTCGCACAGAAGATGAAGACAAATGGTTCATAGTTAAGGGTTTCATGTAAGAATATCAAAGATTGCTTGTATGATCAAAACAGAAAGAAATCTATTTATTTTCGTCCTGTATACACAAGCCAAAACAAAATGATAAATCTCAGGGCCTATTTGACTGGTTATGGGAACGACTCAGTGATCAAGTGGGAGGAGGGGGGGGGGGGAGGGGACGAATCGTCTCACCATTATCCGTTATCGTTCATCGTGTAGTGCTGTCGGCGGCAGGCGCTGCGTTGGTTCAGCGCGTCGCCTTGGAGCTCTGCGGCGCGAGCCGACTGCCCTCCATCAGCAATCGCGGCTTTGCGGCGGGGCCCAGGTAAGATCTTCGCGTTGTTTACCCGTTGTCCGTCACGTGACCAAAGCTGTAATACCGCGGCGTCGGTAGGCGGATGTTGACCATGGGTGGAAGAGCGCCTATATCCTCTCTCTTCCCTAGGGTCTCCACGACTCCCCACTCGCTTCTCATCCCTGTCTCAGCTTAACTCGTCTTAGAAATATTCTTCCTTTCAGCGTTGTCATTGGCGGACGAAACTTTCAGTGCAGCCCAATGACAGATCGCCGTATCATAGCCACGCCTCTCCGTGCAGGGTGGAAACTTCCTACACTACTGGCCATTAAAACTGCTAAACCACGAAGATGACGTGCTACAGACACGAAATTTAAGCGACAGGAAGAAGGTGCTGTGATATGCAAATGATTAGCTTTTCAGACCATTCACACAAGGTTGGC
This sequence comes from Schistocerca gregaria, assembly GCF_023897955.1. Lineage (NCBI taxonomy): Eukaryota > Metazoa > Arthropoda > Insecta > Orthoptera > Acrididae > Schistocerca > Schistocerca gregaria. The sequence goes on along the minus strand of NC_064924.1, from coordinate 126,771,683 downwards.
GCTGGTCCGACACCTACAACGCGCTGACATGAGGAAAGTTTTCAACCGATTTCTCATACACTAACAGCAGTTGGCCGGAGATGCATGGTGAAACGTTGTTGTGATGCCTCGGGTAAGGAGGAGAAATGCGTACCATCACGTTTCCGACTTTGATAAAGGTTGGATTGTAGCCTATCGCGATTGCGGTTTATCGGATCGCGACATTGCTGCTCGCGTTGGTCGAGATCCAATGACTGTTAGCAGAATATGGAATCGGTGGGTTCAGGAGGGTAATACGGAACGTCGTGCTGGATCCCAACGGCCTCGTATCACTAGCAGTCGAGCTGACAGGCAGATTATCCACATGGCTGTAACGGATCGTGCAGCCACGTCTCGATCCCTGAGTAAACAGATGGGGACGTTTGAAAGACAACAACCATCTGCACGAACACTTCGGTGACGTTTGCAGCAGCATGGGCTATCAGCTCGGACACAATGGCTGCGGTTACCCTTGACGCTGCATCACAGAGAGGAGCGCCTGCGATGGTGTACTCAACGACGAACCTAGGTGCACGAATGGCAAAACGTGATTTTTTCGGATGAATTCAGGTTCTGTTTACAGCATCATGATGGTCGCATCCGTGTTTGGCGTCATCGCGGTGAACGCACACTGGAAGCGTGTATTCGTCGTCTCCGTACTGGCGTATCACCCGGCTTGATGGTATGGGGTGCCATTGGTTACACGTCTAGGTCACCTCTTGTTCGCATTGAGGGCAATTTGAACAGTGGACGTTGCATTTAAGATGTGTTACGACCCGTGGCTCTACCCTTCATTCGATCCCTGCAAAAACCTACATTTCAGTAGAATAATGCACGAGTTCGACTGCTGCCCTGGCCTGTACATTCTCCAGATCTCTCACCAATTGAAAACGTCTGGTCAATGGCGGCCGAGCAACTGACTCGTCACAATACGCCAGTGAGTACTCCTGATGAACTGTGGTATCGTGTTGAAGCTGCATGGACAGCTGTACCTGTACACGCCATCCAAGCTCTGTTTGACTCAATGCCCAGACGTATCAAGGTCGTTATTACGGCCAGAGGTGGTTGTTCTAGGTACTGATTTCTCAGGATCTATGCACCCAAATTGCGTGAAAATGTAATCAAATGTTAGTTCTAGTACAATATATTTCACCAATGAATATCCGTTTATCATCTGCAATTCTTCTTGATGTAGCAATTTTAATGGCCAGTAGTGTATTTCGCGCGGGCTGGCGTGTGCCTCGTAAATCTTTCTCACGATTCCACATTCTTAAGATGGTTTCCTGCATTCCGAGATTGTTGGGGGAGCAGCTACACAACACTTCTTTATAGCCGCTCTCTCCTCGCGAGCTCTTGACAGACTCACGTTTGGGCTCCATCTCAAAATCTTCCGGCGCCCGTGATTTATAAGGAAGGTCATCACCATCGCCAATAACATCTTCTTAAGACTGCCCGCTTCTTTCACATGCCTCCCTGCGCCAATTCCCCACGCTTTTTATACTCTCCTCCCTGTGCCCGTGGGGTGCTGGAATTGTCGGCACGTTCCTGCTTTCTAAGGCAGGTAAACTGCCTGCCACCTGGCCGGAGGCACTCAGGTGCTTTCGCGCTTACATTGTTGGCGTTCCGTCCTAATGGCTGCAGGTGTGGGTCAGTTCTCGGCACGCCTCTCGTTGTCTGTCAGGCCCTTTGCAACGTGTCTCTCCTTGAGTCACACGAGGAAGTCCGGCCGGCTTTCCGATGAGTGCTTTCAGAATGATTGCTGATTCTCTGGAGAAACATTTATTTCTGTAGGGCTAATTGTCAGCGTGCAGCGAGGGAGAGAATATGACATTCTTTCAAGTGATATTTGAAGGCATTGTGTGTTGCATCAAACTTAGCAGTAAGAGCAGCTGAATCGCCTGCATATAGACTGAAGCGCGAAGGAAACTAGCATAGGTATGCGTGTTCAAATTCAGAGATATGTAAACAGGCAGAATAAGGCGCTCCGGTCGGCAATGACTATATAAGATAACAACCGTCTGGTGCAGTTGTCAGATCGTTTACTGCTGCTACAATGGCAGGTTATCAAGATTTAAGTGAGTTCTAACGTAGTGTTGTAGTCGGCGTACGAATGACGGGACACAGCATCTCCGATTTAGCGATGAAGGGATTTTCCCTTACGGCCATTTCACGAGTGCACCGTGAATGTCAATCTGGTAAAACATCAAATCTGCGACAGCGCTGCGGCCGAAAAAGGTCCTGAAAGAAGGACGACTGAAGAGAGTCGTTCAAAGTGACAGAAGTACAAACTTTCCGCAAATTGCTGTATATTTCAATGCTGGGCCGAAAGCCCACTCGTATACCCTTCGTGAGTGCACAACGCAAAGCCTTATGCCTCGCCTGGACCCCTTAACACCGACAGTGGACTGACTGTTGATGACTGGAAAAATGTTGGCTTACGTACGTGTCACCTGTCAGAGTAGTATCTAGACCTCAAATTGTATCTCTTTGCGGGCTCTCCCCAGGTTTTCCGGCTTCCTCCTCCTCCTCGGAAACAAACAACAAATTCCCTGGTGAACACATTAATGGAATATTCACATTACTCCGACTTTTTATAACAAAACAAAACTGCTCTCAATTCAGGATGCAGCTGAATCATCCTGTATAGCAATGAGTTAAAACATTATGATCAACTGCTTAATAGCAAGCTTATCCACCTAAGGAACATTATACAGGCGCTGTAATGCGTGACAGGGATGCAACAAGTCTTTGGTAGATATGTGGTGCCAGACGCCTGTGTACAGGATACACGACTACCATAAATTAAGGGACTGTAGTTTGTACGTGTGGATATGACACTTCAGTAGCATCCCAGATATTTCAGTCGGCTTCACAGTGGGTGAATTTGGCGTCCAGTACGGCAAGGTGTAGTAGAAGACGAATGGGTACCTTTAAGAGATGAAAGAGTGGAGGCAACAGAGGATCAAACAGGTAGAAAGACAAGGCGTAATGGGAATCCTTGGATAACACAAGAGATACTGAATTCAGCTGATGAAAGGAGAAACTGCCATATACTCCATTTGACTGTTCCACAAAACAACATTTTAAATTAAAATACTTAAGCAATTTACATAAAGAAATACTCACCGTTAAGTTTTTATATGTTTATTTTACAATATGTTTGAGGCATTATAAGTGACTTTCCTTCTGAAGGAAATCCCTCTAGTGGTACTGAAACATGATCAAGGTTTATACAACAAACGTATGCAAACGACTGGATGTGTACTTGTGTATTGATGCAAGAAGTACTAGAAAGAATGGCAGGAGGAAACTTTAAGATGAAGTAATGCATCAGGATGAAGACTTTGCTTCAGTAATGTTCTGACACACATTTCAATATGTCTCAAATCTTAATTAACAATTTCTCGCAAGTTGAACATTTAACGCTTTAAGCACACATATCTCCTTAAGCTTTTAGTGTTGCACTATTTCTTTCTATAACTTACAACCTTTTGTACCCATGAAATAGACGAAACCTTTTTGCAGTTTACACTAAATTATAGATAAATAAAATTTTTAATTAGGAAAAATATTCTAAAGATTAAAATACAATATACAGTAATATTTATTCTGGTTTATAAGCTTAACGTGCAGAATTAAATAGATCTAGCAGCTCAGCCAAGATTTTATACATATCTCGTAAAAATTTGGTCCTCTTCATATGCGTATTATTGGGTTAAATGGTACCTGTTTTTGAAGAAGCATTTCAGAAACCTTTGTACATCACATTTTTATGATTACTTTCCATAAACATCAATACGTCCTAAGTTGTTGGAAATACTTTCAGTGGTTTAGAAGGTGATAAACTGCAAAACCGTAAATATGTACGAAATAAATAGAACTGCATGAAAGAAAAAGGTGCTGATTGACACAAAGTACAGAGCCAAAAAGGTACCCAGTGTCAAGATATTAATTGAGAAACTTGTATACTTCGTTTGTGCAACAGACATGAAGAAGAAGAAGAAGAAGAAGAAGAAGAAGAAAGAGAGAGAGAGAAACGGAAGCGAATTGCGAGGTTTTCAGGGCTCAGTGCTGTTGCCATTGCGAGTACTTTTTGAAATATACAAATCTCTGACGCACAAGTACTTGCGACGCAGTCGAGTTGAGAATTTTGATAACTGATATACGTCATCTTACCACTTCCAACTAACATCTTAATCTAAGACAAACATGCATAACACGTCGTATTCGGCCAGTAATGAAAACACAGCAGAAACCAGACGGTGACAATGTGGAGACAACGGAAGAAATCGGTGGGCTTTGTGACTGTACGTGTGGTCCAAGGTTTGAAAGAATGGACTTTACACTCAGTATCTTTATTGCCTGCTGATACGATATTGTTTCTATATCCAGTGATCCCATCAGACTCCAGCTGAATTCTGCTGACATTGTATACAGCGCCAATAAACTGATACGGTTTGGAGGAAAGTATGTACTGATCTCTCGAGCGATCTGTTGAGAAAATTCTGGCTAATCCAGGGCAATATCACTGGAAGCGTTGAAAACAAATCTGTCGTAACTGGCAATGACTGCAAAATATTGACATAGCTGTGCTGCAGTTCTTGAAGACTGTTAGGGCTATTGCGATACACAATAATTTTGATAGCTTCTCACACGAGGTAATCACACACTAACAAATCAGGTGATCTGCGTCGACAGCTTGGGCTGCCACCAGACTGACCTCTTCTGACAAATCTCTTAGGCATGAAGGTCATGTAAACATGCGAGGTTCGGTGGGGATTTATGTGCAATTAGTCCATCCCGTCCGAAGTAATTGTAGCTCTTTTCCTCCTCCGTTAATGATGCGACAAATGGGTTCAGAATGTTGGCAATGAAACGAGACGAAGACGATGTTTTGTAAAAGAAAATGGGAAAAATAATACGGCGTGTAGACACTGGACGCCATACCCTAACCTTCTGATCATGCAAAGGTGTTTCGTGGAAGTTACGTGGATTCTTCGCTGCCGAGAACCTGTGATTCTGTGAGTTGACATAACCTCTTTGATGAATCCAGGATTCATCAGACATAGAGAACAGGGCCCTGTCCAAGCCATTCACTGTTATATCAATGATTAACCACTCACAAAACTGGAGGCGCTGAGGAGCATCTGCTGGTTTTAATGCTTGAACAACAGACACTCGGGCGGAATGCATGTACATTTTAGGTAGAATATTCATAAGCATGATCAACTTGATACGCCAGTCTCTTGCAACAGGCGTTGGGTTGATCTGGTAGGACTCTGAAGCATTTTCTGGTCAGCAGAAGCCACATTTTTTGATATGTGCGCACTTTCGGAATGTTTTCTACTTATTCAAAACAGATCCTGTCTGCTGCCATTTTCGGACTAAGCTGGCATTTTGGCACCATTAAAACAACTAACCAAACCATTTCCACAATTTTGTTACGTAGCTTTCCACAACGAACACCTCCTACTGTGCGTAGCATAATCCCCTTTGCACTGCTCCACTGACATAGCTCGCACTACGCTCTGAACTAGTGTAGAATACGTGCCGGGTGTACACATGGAGTGTACGTCACGGTTGTGAGTATATGCATACATTCACGTCCAATATACAGGGTATATATATATATATATATATATATATATATATATATATATATATATATATATATATATATATATATGTGTGTGTGTGTGTGTGTGTGTGTGTGTGTGTGTTAGTATACGTGTACGGACACGATTTTCATATTATCTGGCGTGGTGTGCCAAACTATTGATCCTACAGATAAAATGAACAGAAGAGTTTTATAGGAAATTTAATGTAGATCAATTTTGTACTGAAATGCGTTTCCGCTAGAGATCGTAGCTTTCGAATTATGCAAGAAAAATTGAGAAAACCGACATTCAAACGCGTTTATCTTGAATAGCTCGAAAACAGTGGACTTCAGCATTATCGAATCGCAGTACAATACGTTAAATTTCCTACAAAAAGGTCGATCAGTTGTAGAATTTTGGAACACGTTCGAGTATAATGACTTTTCTGGAAACTAGAAATCTACTCTGTAGCAATCAGCATGGGTTTCGAAAAAGACGGTCGTGTGAAACCCAGCTCGCGCTCTTCGTCCACGAGACTCAGAGGGCCATAGACACGGGTTCCCAGGTAGACACCGTGTTTCTTGACTTCCGCAAGGCGTTCGATACAGTTCCCCACAGTCGTTTAATGAACAAAGTAAGAGGATATGGACTATCAGAGCAATTGTGTGACTGGATTGAGGAGTTCCTAGATAACAGAACGCAGCATGTCATTCTCAATGGAGAGAAGTCTTCCGAAGTAAGAGTGTTTTCAGGTCTGCTGCAGGGAATTGTCGTAGGACCGTTGCTATTCACAGTATACATAAATGACCTTGTGAATGACATCGGAAGTTCACTGAGGCTTTTTGCGGATGATGCTGTGGTATATCGAGAGGTTGTAGCAATGGAAAATTGTACTGAAATGCAGGAGGATCTGCAGCGAATTGATGCATGCTGCAGGGAATGGCAATTGAATCTCATTGTAGACAATTGTAATGTGCTGCGAATACATAGAAAGAAAGATCCCATATCATTTAGCTTCAATACAGCAGGTCGGAAACTGGAAGCAGTTAATTCCGTAAACTATCTGGAAGTACGCATTAGGAGTGATTTAAAATGGAATCATAATATAAAGTTGATCGTCGGTAAAACAGATGCCAGACTGAGATTCATTGGAAGAATCCTAAGGAAATGCAATCCGAAAACAAAGGAAGTAGGTTACAGTACTCTTGTTCACCCACTGCTTCAATACTGCTCAGTAGTGTGGGATCCGTAAGAGATAGGGTTGATAGAAGAGATAGAGAAGATCCAACGGATAGCAGCGCGCTTCGTTACAGGATCATTTAGCAATCGCGAAAGCGTTACGGAGATGACAGATAAACTCCAGTGGAAGACTCTGCAGGAGAGACGCTCAGTAGCTCGGTAAGGGGCTTTTGTTGAAGTTTCGAGAACATACCTTCACCGAAGACTCAAGCAGTATATTGTTCCCCCCTTACGTATATCTCACGAAGAGACCATGAGGATAAAATCAGAGAGATTAGAGCCCAGAGCACTGAGGCATACCGACAATCCTTCTTCCTACGAACAATACGAGACTGGAATAGAAGGGAGAACCGATAGAGGTACTCAAGATACCCTCCGCCACACACCGTCAGGTGGCTTGCGGAGTATGGATGTAGTTGCAGATGTAGAAAATGGTATTACGGTATTCTTTATGGATAACAAGGTAGGGAAGAGACTGTGTTACTGTGAACAGTCAAGTGTTAGGGTTGTTCTTGACAGAATCGACAGCAAAGCAACACCGACAACGATAGTTCCGGTATATATGCCAACGTCGCAAGCTCAAGATGAGGAGATAGAAAAACATACATGAGGGTAGTGAAACGGTGTTACAGAACGTAAAGGAAAAAGAAAATCTAATAGTCATGGGGGACTGAAATGCGGTTGCAGGGGAAGGAGTAGAAGAAAAGGTTACGGTAGAATATGGTCTTGGGACAAGGAATGAAAGAGGAGAAAGACTAATTGAGTTCTGTAACAAGTTTCAGCTAATAATAGCGAATATTCTGTTTAAGTATCACAAGAGGAGGAGGTATACTTCGGAAAAACCTGGTGATAGGGTAAGATTTCAGTTAGTTGACGTCGTGGTTGGACAGAGATTCCGAAATCAGATACAGAATTGTAAGGCGAAACCAGGAGCAGATATAGGCTCAGTAGCGATGAAGACTAGGCTGAAGTTTAGGAGATTAGTCGGGAAGAATCAGCACCCAAAGAAGTGGGATATGGAAGTACTAAAAAATGACGAGTAACACTTGAAGTTATCTAAGGTTATAGATACAGCAATAAGGAATAGCTCAGTAGGCAGTACAGTTGAAGAGGAATGGATATCTCTAAAAAGTTCATCGCAGAAGGTGGAAAGAAAAACATGGGTACAAAGAAGGTAACTGCGAAGAAGCCCTGGGTAACAGAAGAAATACTTCAGTTGATCGGTGAAACAAGGAAGTACAAAAAATGTTCAAGGACATGGAAGAATACAGAAATACAAGCCGTTGAGGAATGAAATAAACAGAAAGTTCAGAGAAGCTAAGACAAAGCAGATGCATGAAAAATGTAAAGAAATGATCGTCGGAAGGACTATCTCAACATACGGGAAAATCAAAACAACCTTCGGTGAAATTAAAGGTAAGGGTGGTAACTAACAGCGCAACGGGACGTCCACTGTTAAATGCCAAGGAGAGAGCGAACAGGTGGAAAGAGTACATTAAAGGCCTCCATGAGGAGGAAGATTTTATTGATGTGATAGAATAAGAAACAGAAGTCGATTTACAAAAGATAAGGGACCCAGTATCAGAATCAGTATTTAAGAGAGCTTTGGAGGCCTTAAGAACAAATAAGGCAGTAGGGACAGATAACATTCCATCAGAATTTCTAAAATCGTTGGGGAAATTGGCAACAAAATGACTGTTCACGTTGGAGTGTAGAATTATGAATCTGCCTTTCGGAAAAATATCATCCAGGCAGTTCCGAAAACTGCAAGCGCGACAAGTTCGAGAATTATCACACAATCAGCTTAGCAGCTCATGCATCCTAGTTGCTCATAAGGATAATGTACAGAAGAATTGGAAAGAAAATTGACGTTGTGTTAGATGACGATCAGTTTGGCTTTAGGAAAGGTAAAGGTAGAAGAAAGGCAATTCTGTCATTGCGGTTGGTAATGGAAGCAAGACTGAAGAAAATCAAGGTACGTTAATTTGTTGTCGATCTGGAAAAAGCGTTCGACAATGTAAAATAGTGCAAGATGTTTAGAAAAGTATGGATAAGCTACAAGGAGATGCGAGTAATACACAATAGGTACAAGAGCCCAGAGGGAATAATAAGATTGGAAAATCAAGAACGAATTGCTCGGATCATAAAGGGTGTGAGACATTGATGTAGTCATTCGCCCCTAATGTTCAATCTGTACATTGAAGAAGCAATGATGGAAATGAAAGAAAGGTTCAGGAATGTAATTGAAATTCATGGGCAAAGGATATCAATGATTCAATTACGTGGTGACATTGCCATCGCGACTAGAAGTGAGGAACTACTCGATCTGCTAAATTGAATGAACAGCCTAATGAGTACAGAATATTGACCGAGAGTAAATCGAATAACGACGAAAGTAACGAGAAGTATCAGAAGTGAGAACAGAGAGAAACTTAACATCGGGATTGGTGGTCGCGAAGTAGACGAATTAACCAATGACGGACGGAGCAAGAAGGACATCAAAAGCAGACTAGCACTGGCTAAAAGGGCATTCCTGGCCAAGAGAAGTTTACTAATATCAAGCATAGGCCTTAAACTGACGACGAAATTTCTGAAAATGGGATTTTGGAGCACAGCACCGTATGACAGTGAAACATAGACTATAGGAAAACCGGAACAGAGGACAATCGAAGCATTTGAGATGTGGATGTGGTGCTACGGACGAATGTTGAAAGTTAGGTGGGGTAATAAGGTAAGGGATGAGGAAGCTCTGTGAAGAATCGGAGAGTAATATGTGGAAAAAACTGACAAAGAGAAGGGACAGGATGATAGGAATTCTGTTAAGACACCAAGGAATGAACTGCATGGCACTAGAAGGAGCTGTAGAGTGAAAAACTGTAAAGGAAGACAGAGATTGGAATGCATCCAGCTAATAACTGAGGACGTAGGTTGCAAGTGCTACTCTGAGATGAAGAGGTTGGCGGTCCCTATCAAACCAGTAAGAAGACTGGTGATTAAAAAAATGTATAAAAAATAAAGAAATAAGAAAAAGAAAATATGTGTCTGGAAATGCTATAACGAATGACAGTTCCTCTGAACATGTGCCGTAGTTTCCCTGTGATTTTAAGACTGTGATGCAGCGTAGTGTAAGTAGCAGAATAGTTACTGTTCATATTGGAAACAGACCGAGCGAGGTGGCGCAGTGGTTAGCAAACTGGACTCGCATTCGGGAGGACGACGGTTCAATCCCGTCTCCAGCCATCCTGATTTAGGTTTTCCGTGATTTCCCTTAATCGTTTCAGGCAAATGCCGGGATGGTTCCTTTGAAAGGGCACGGCCGATTTCCTTCCCCATCCTTCCCTAACACGAGCTTGTGCTCCGTCTCTAATGACCTCGTTGTCGACGGGACGTTAAACAACACTAACCTAACCTAACCTCATATTGGAAACAGATTGAGATGGTGTTTGTGTAGGACCCAGCAGATGGAAACTGTCGAGAGGCAGCACGGCTATGTCAATGCAAGTACCCTCATAGACAGCAACCACATCACAGAAGATTTCAAGCCCTTTTTGGGCGTTTGTGAGATTATGGGTCCTTTCAGAGAGACGAACGTGCAGGAGGGCGGCGGGCTGTACGTACACCAGTTTCGGAGGATATTGAGAACAACCCTAGTACAAGGTCCAGGCAAGCGGGCCGCCTATATTTCGTAAGCCAAAGGATGATTATGTATATCTTGCATGACAACGGCTATTATCCCTGTCACCTGCAATCCCTTTGAGGTCACTTCGAACATTTGTTGTGACGTGGATCCGATGCAGCTCTGTATTGTGTTCCGGGACGATCTGCTGCCGTTGCACGGCACACCGTCCATTTCTGGACACATGTTAATAGGAACTTTTTTCTCAATTTCCAGTCAGGAATATGTCACTGCAATTTCCCTTTTTTTTTTTTTTTTTTAATGTTCACCTTTCATACTTACCCTCGTCGTTTCATATGCCCAGAAGCCTACCACGTGGCATTCAGTTTCAAGGCGGACATTGCTTATAACGCTTTTGCTCATAAGTGTAAAAATCACTTGGACGAAGCTCTGTATAGGGAAGCAACAGATTAAGAAACTTGTAAGATAATTCATAGACACTTGCACATGATCGAGATCTTGTGTAGAGACTGGTAGCTGACCTGGAACGTAAATATAGGTTATGCAATTCACCAAGCTTTCCAGGCGATATGTCGACATATTGATGTGTCGGGTCAGCGTCATAATCAGGGTGAATCAGCTGCTCCTAAAGATGTCGCTTTATGCAAGCCTCGGTGTTATACCTGTTCTTCAATAACCACGTGCGATATTTTCTTGTACTGTTGCTCGCAACGCGCGGATTGTTAGTCGTGCAGAAAAAGAATGAACAGGGCTCTTTTGTAAGAAATTTAATGTATTTTAAATTGTGCAGGGATACGCTTTTGCTAGAGGCCAAACTTCGCGAATAATTCAAGACAAACGTACACTGGTCAAGATTTCTTGTATGCTGTTCAGGGCAGTCTCTCCTACCACCGTACAAAAATTTGCGACTGCACGAACTGTTTCTCACATTAGACCTTTTTTTGGGCTTCATTGACTGATCTTATTATGCCACCTTCTTAGCGAGCACCAACAAATTGTAAAACTTACATTTGCGTAAATTTCACCTAACAATTTTGTGAATTTTGACAACATAAAATACGCAATTACATCGTTGTACTCGTCAGGTATCCTGACTACGTAACTACTGCGCTTGTAAGGATAATGTTAGGATCGAATTGTCATCGTTGGTTCAAATAGCTCTGAGCACTATGGGACTTAACATCTGCGATCATAAGTCACCTAGAACATAGAACTACTTAAACCTAACTAACCTAAGGACATCACACACATCCAGGCCCGAGGCAGATTCGAACCTGCGACCGTAGCAGTCGCGCGGTTCCGGACTGAAGCGCCGAAGAACGAGGGCGGCCGGCTCATCGTAATTAGTATGACATTTAAGTTTACCAAAGTAATTTTTCTTTCATGACCCCCATGGGCACATTTAACATATCAATGTTAACGAAATAGCTTACTATGGTGGTGGCATAATAACATAATCAACAGGGGCCGTAAAAAATCGAATATAGGGAATAGTTCTCGCAATTTTTTTCACAATGGTAGGTGGGTGTGGCACGAACAACACGCTAGAAATCCTTTCTGTTGAAATCGTTTTTCTTGAAGAAACCGGAAACCGTTGCCTCCTGTGAAAACATACCCTGGTTCAAAATAAACTATATTAAATTTACTACAAAAAAGTCCAAGCTGTAAATATTTTAAGACATAACAAAGTCTTTGTCATATTGATCTGAAAATGGGTCTACGCCCGAGACTTTTCATCGAATCAAAAATAAAATATTTGCAGCTTGGACTGGTTTTTTGTTTTATTGATTAAAAGAAGTTGCTGGTCCAAGTTATTCCAGCATGCTGGAAGTTCGTAAAAAGCTCTTGTTGGTTTTCTCTGTAGGACTATTTACTCGTAGAAAGAGGGAGAATATGAAAATTTCACGCGTTGTATTTGAAAGCTGTGTATAAATTGCGAGTTGCATAAAACCGCATTTGTAGGGGCAGGTGAATCGCAATTTATACGTTGGCCATTAGTTCTCACGAGGGCCGTTCAATAAGTAATGCAACACATTTTTTTCTGAAAGCAGGTTGGGTTTATTCAGGATTCCAATGCATCACATTATTCCCACTCTTGTGGCCCAAAATTCCTATTTTTCATCATTATATTTGTTCAAAGCGACAATCGTACGCCAGCGTACTGGAAGGGCCTGTATGCATGAACGGACCCAAGTCGGAGCCAAAGTCTTGCTGCATCAGTAACTTTCCCATGGTCCAAGTATTGCTTCCCGTGAATGTACGTTCTCCATTGAGACAAACAGATGGAAGTCGGAAGGTACGAGATCTGGACTGTAGGGTGGATGAGGAAGGAGAGTCCAATGAAGTTCTGTGAGCTCCTCTTAGGTTTGAAGTCGTTTCTTCAATTTCCTGAGGGTAGCACAATTCACTTCAGAGTTGACCGCTGCACCATGAGGAAGGAACTCAGACAAAATAACCCCTTGAGATCCCCAGAACACCGTAGCCATTGACTTTTCCGACTTAGTGAGAAACTAAACTTTCTCTCCGAGGAGAGGTGGTTGGCGCCACTCCATAGTTGCCGTTTTGTGTCCGGTTCTAAGCGGTGAACCTGTGTTTCACCGCCTGTAACGATGATCGACAAAAAATGTCAAGGTCAGCGGCGTAATGTGTAAGAAATTCCACACAGATTGTCCTTCATTGCTTTTTATGGTAGTCTGTTAGGTGGCGAGGAACCGAGTGGGCACACAACTTTGAATACACCGACGTGAACAAGTTTGTCAGCAGTACCAACAGACGTCTAGTTGAACAGCGAAATATGACAACTTTGAGTACACCGACGTGAACAAGTTTGTCAGCAGTACCAACAGACGTCTAGTTGAACAGCGAAATATGACAACTTTGAGTACACCGACGTGAACAAGTTTGTCAGCAGTACCAACAGACGTCTAGTTGAACAGCGAAATTTGACGACTTTGAGTACACCGACGTGAACATGTTTGTCAGCAGTACCAACAGACGTCTGTTGAACAGCGAAACATGACTGTGATCCATCTACGACTACGAATGAGTGTGTCCGCACATTGCAACAATGCAGGATTCACAGATGTGGGTGGCTAGCTAGCACGCGGGATAAAGGCCAGGTTTGTGCGAACTTGTGATGATGGCAAGCTCCTCGCCCAACGACTCACCCTGCTTTTGTTCACTGCCAAGTCACCATAGACATTCTGCAAGCCCTTACGAATACCTCCGATGCTCTGGTTTTCCGCCAAAAGAAACACATGACGGCTCTCTGCTTGGTACGCACCTCCGTTGCAGACGAGATTTTGAAGGCTACGTACCAGGGTGTATCAAAAAGACTCATCCGATTTTTAAAAAAAAACTCATAACTATCATGTTATTTATGTGCGTAAACAACGTACTATTGGAAAGAGCAGACTCTCGAGTTTTACATAGTTCCATATAGGTAGCAGCAGCGTGCGCGCAATTCAGTTGTTGTAAAAATGGTGTCGTGACAACAGAAATCGTTTTGTGTTCTATGTTTGCGCAGTGTGGGTCAGTAATAAGTGTTCAGCGTGACTTTCTCGCTAGGTAAGGTGCGGGTCCTCCTACAACAGAGAGCATTAGACGATAGTATGAACAATTCCGAGAAACAGGTTGTTTGTGTAAAGCCAAATCTCCGGGCCGCCCCCGAGCGTCTGACACAGACCTCGAACTCATCTTCCATAGTTTCACAAGTAGTCCGCAGAAATCTGTTCGCCGTGCAGCTCGACAGCTCAACATGGCCCCTATGTCCATCTGGCGTGTGATTCGTCGACGCTGGAACATGAAATCATACTAAATTCAGGGACTGAAAACTCTTCGTGGAGGCGACAAACAACAGCGTGTGGAGTCCTGTAATTTCGTTCTTGGCAAGATGAAGGATGACAATTTCCTTCTACGCCTAGTGTTTATTGACGAGGCAACATTCCATTCAAATAGAAAGGTGAACCATCATAATGTGAGAATATGGGATACGGAACATTCACATGTAGCTGCACAATATGAGAGGGACTCTCCAAAATTTAATGTGTTTTCTGCAGCTTCAGGAGAAGATGTGTATGGTCCATTTTCCTTTGCCGAGAACAGTGTTACAGGAAGCACATATCTCCTTGTGATTGAGAACTTTCTTTTCCCACAGTTTGAGACTGATTCGAACGACTTCATTTACTGACAAGATGGGCACAGCCATACTGGCATCTGGAAGTGCGGGAATTTTTAAAGCAAAGGATTACTGAACGATGGATCTGTCAGCCATACATAACTAGCCTCCGAGGTCACTGGACCTGACTGTATGTTATGATTTCTTGTGGGAGCTTATACAAGACACTGTTCATGTGCCTCCGTTACCAATAACAAGGAATGAAGTGAGACATCGCATAACAGCAGCTCTGAAAGCCCTAACTCAAGACATGCTCACTACAGTTTGGGAACAATCTGAGCACCGCATTGACATATTCCGTGCACTTCACGTGGGGCATTTTGAACATCTACGAAAAGATATGAGTTTCACGTTCAACAAAAAGAAAATTCTTTGTATATGTTTATGGTATAGTCGTATAGACATGCCAAATCGGATGACTCTTTTTGATAGACCCAGCACCGCCAGTTACTGGAATTTCATGATACTATAGGGGCTGAAGTGGGAATGTTCCGAGGTTTCCCATAATAAATTCCGCAATTTTCCAACAGAAACTGGCCGAAAAAAGAAAGGCGTTCCGTTACTTATTTTACGGCTCTCGTATAGTGGATGGCAACCCGAGCAGACCATCTGCAAATGTCAACAAGTATGCTTGCTGAAATTTGATGGAGAACTTTCGACGTGACCCACGTGGACAGACGAGAATTCTAAAAGTTAAAAATGTGCCGGGGAAATATGAGATCTCAAACCAATATTTTTGACTATACGACTGTTCGTCAGTGGTTGGAAGTAATCACGATCTTCAAGTGTATAGTATACTATCGGCGACTAGAATACCAAGAGAGAAAATCATAATTGCGCATTTCGTACCCTGCACCACACTCCATAAGGTTGTTTGTGGAGTAGATGCATACAAGTAGTGACCAGGACAATCAATTTACTAAGATCACATTTGAGCAACAGAAAACGTAAATAATGTGGTATGGCTGTATTCGCCCATCACAGCTCAGTCATTTGAATCATCGACACCAGCTGGCCGTGGTGACCGATCGGTTCTAGGCGCTACAGTCTGGAACCGCGCCACCGCTATGGTCGCAGGTTCGAATCCTGCCTCGGGCATGGATGTGTGTGATGTCCTTAGGTTAGTTAGGTTTAAGTAGTTCTATGTTCTAGTAAATCGGAGTAAATCGGAGAAAGACGAAGGTAATGAGAAGTAGTAGAAATGAGAACAGCGAGAAACTTAACATCAGGATTGATGGTCACGAAGTCAATGAAGTTAAGGAATTCTGCTACCTAGGCAGTAAAATAACCAATGACGGACGGAGCAAGGAGGACATCAAAAGCAGACTCGCCATGGCAAAAAAGGCATTTCTGGCCAAGAGGTCTACTAATATCAAATACCGGCCTTAATTTGAGGAAGAAATTTCTGAGGATGTACGTCTGGAGTACAGCATTGTATGGTAGTGAAACATGGACTGTGGGAGAACCGGAACAGAAGAGAATCGACGCATTTGAGATGTGGTGCTATAGACGAATGTTGAAAATTAGGTGGACTGATAAGGTAAGGAATGAGGAGGTTCTACGCAGAATCGGAGAGGAGAGGAATATGTGGAAAACACTGATAAGGAGAAGGGACAGGATGATAGGACATCTGCTAAGACATGAGGGAATGACTTCCATGGTACGAGAGGGAGCTGTAGAGGGCAAAAACTGTAGAGGAAGACAGAGATTGGAATACGACAAGCAAATAATTGAGGGCGTGGGTTGCAAGTGCTACTCTGAGATGAATAGGTTAGCACAGGGGAGTAATTCGTGACGGGCTGACGGGCCGCATCAAACCATTCAGTAGACTGATGACAAAAAAAAATGTTCTAGGGGACAGATGACCTTAGAAGTTAAGTCCCATAGTGCTCAGAGCCATTTGAACCATTTGAATCAGCGACACCAGAATGGTGTGTTGTGCAATTACTTTAACACGAATTACTGTACTGATTTATCGTGTCTGACATAACTCCAATTGCATCGACAATCCTCGAAGTTTCTTTTTTATCCTCTCTGAATTTTAATTGTCTTTCTAAATTTTTCCAGGGTTTCTGTTACTGCCTGCTCATTGTGTAGAATGAATAACATCGGCTACAATGCACAAACAAATCAGGCCCAAACACAGTAGCTCCTTGCTGTCAGTCTCTCAAGCCTCCATGTTGATCTATCTTCCTCTTCTGATTTCGTGCAACCTAATGGCACATACGCACCACTTCACTGCCACGTTCTGTATCAACGGGTGGTGGCCAAATGACTGTGTCACTGATAAATATCTTTCGCAGGATTTTAGCAAAAACTTCCAGAAATATGGGAGCCCTGTTTCTCATTTTATTCATTAGAAAACATGGTGTCTTGCGGCATTCGTCTGCCAAAGTTGCACTGAGTCAGCCGTACGGGTCTGCTGCAGGCATCCGGCTGCGCGATTCCGCAGCTGCTGCCGTGACGTCAGCGTCCTGAGAACATCCTGCCCGAGATCCTGGGCCATGTGACGTCACGAGGTGCCGGGTAGCCGCGAATACCGATCTGCCAAGTCCTCTCCCACGCGAGGCGACCCGCGAAACTCGTCTGGGCCCGGCGCGCCGGAATCACGCTTTTCGCTCTGTCGCTCCCGAGAGATCCAAGCACATGGTTCCTAACGGAAGCTACAGTCCGTATAGTTCGAGTCAGTAACCAAAAGGAAGCGGTGCATCATTTCAACTGACGGACGATGGCGTAACTACAACTCCCAGTCGGATAAGAAACGTTCTCCAACTAGAAGCATTCTGGAATTTGGACGTAACGCCCAGCGTGGCAAGATGGCAAATATACAGAATGTTTAAAAGAAGTGTCTACATCTACATCTACATGATTACTCTGCAATTCACATTTACGTGCTTGGCAGAGGGTTCATCGAACCACAATCATACCATCTCTCTACCATTCCACTCCCGAACAGCGCGCGGAAAAAAACGAACACCTAAAGCTTTCTGTTCAAGCTCTGATTTCTCTTATTTTATTTTGATGGTCATTCCTACCTATGTAGGTTGGGCTCAACAAAATATTTTCGCATTCGGAAGAGAAAGTTGGTGACTGAAATTTCGTAAATAGGTCTCGCCTCGACGAAAAACGTCTTTGCTTTAATGACTTCCATCCCAACTCGCGTATCATATCTGCCACACTCTCTCCCCTATTACGTGATGAAACAAAACGAGCTGCCCATTTTTGCACCCTTTCGATGTCCTCCGTCAATCCTACCTGGTAAGGACCCCACACCGCGCAGCAATATTCTAACAGAGGACGAACGAGTGTAGTGTAAGCTGTCTCTTTAGTGGACTTGTTGCATCTTCTAAGTGTCCTGCCAATGAAACGCAACCTTTGGCTCGCCTTCCCGACAATATTATCTATGTGGTCTTTCCAACTGAAGTTGTTCGTAATTTTAACACCTAGGTACTTAGTTGAATTGACAGCCTTGAGAATTGTACTATTTATCGAGTAATCGAATTCCTGCGGATTTCTTTTGGAACTCATGTGGATCACCTCACACTTTTCGTTATTTAGCGTCAACTGCCACCTGCCACCTGCCACACCATACAGCAATCTTTTCTAAATCGCTTTGCAACTGATACTGATCTTCGGATGACCTTACTAGACGGTAAATCACAACATCATCTGCGAACAACCTAAGAGAACTGCTCAGATTGTCACCCAGGTCATTTATATAGATCACGAACAGCAGAGGTCCCAGGACGCTTCCCTGGGGAACACTTGATATCACTTCAGTTTTGCTCGATGATATTCATAGAGAGCTTAGCACTGTTCAAAACTAGAAAAAGTTATCTATAATTAAATGTACGTAAACCAATACCTGTTAAAATGTGTGGCAGTCTGTACTCTCATTCTATCGACCAAATCTGTCTGTTAGATAAAAGCGCAAACTATATGCATTTCTGCATGTGGTTACCACGAATTCTGAAACAGCCTTCAGCGTCTTCCTTCGCAGTGAAAACGTACTGTTTCAAATACACCTGGCTACATTAGGATAGCATGATTTAGATGTATTTGTCGGACACTCCCATAATATCTACACATTATCGATGGGTTGGTCATACACCACTGACTTAAATGTCCCCATAGCCACAGATCCAACGGATCACGTCGTGCGAACGTAAAGGTCGTGCTACATCACCTCCCCAGTCAATCCTTCGCACATGAAATGTTGCGGTGTGAATCTGTCGCCCGATTGTGTGGTGCCGCTTCGTGTATTAACTACAGTCTTTCTACAAGGGTAACGTTCCTCAAGAGCGATGGTAACTCATCTCGCAGACATCGATGATACACAGCACCTATCATTCTCTTCGCTAAAGTATATGGCCCTATGAGTCTGTCGCCTGCAATTTATGCCCAAACATAGAGACTGCAGCGATCCTGATGTGTCGACTCCGTGACTGATGGAGGATTTGCATCTGCTCACAAATTTACTACGCCATTCCTTATGAATGCTGCCTACACCCGCGAAAACTACACACTGCTCTTCACAACTAAAACGGCCCGTTATCTCAACAGATACTGGCTTTCGGACACATTATTGCAGGATCTTTTCTTTTGCTTTCGACATATACTACCACCTGCAGGAATGTGTCACACCCTTTTTAAACAACCTGTGTATAGGACGAAACAGAAATCCACCGAAATTGTTTCGAAGGTTATTCAGTAATATTTTCTGAGTATTTTGGTGGAATAGAGCCGTGATCACCGGTGGCTTCTTCGAGAGTAACTGCTTTTAGTTAGATTTTTTATCACGATCTATCGTTGTATGTGTACTGTGTTGAGAATATTCACACGGCAGTGCGGATGTGTTGCGTATGTCGTTTGGAAATTAACTTGTTCTATTCGCTTACAGTACTTGCTGTTGATAACAGTAGTCCACACGTTCTTCTTAACCCTCAGACTTGCATTCACTACTGCTCGGTCCGATTTCTTTTTTTTTTTTTTTATTCTGTAGCCAATCTTGGCCCTCAGCACCTTAGCCTGTTCCTTGGTTAATACTCTATGCTTAAAGCTTTTCTTTAGCCTGGGCCAGGTTCGTGTCTACATTTGACACTGTTTACCAGAGAGTATGTAATATTTTGAATATTATTTAGTAAGTATTTGTAACGTGCTGTATTTGTCATCCCTTACTGATCGAGTTGAGGTTACACTAGCAGTGTTAGTTGCACGCTGACAAGGGTACACAGCATTCTGGACGGAGAATGACGATATGCCCTTTCTGTATGGGTCTATTGAATGCAATCGAAGAGTGAGGTTTGTGTTGTAGGCTTTGGTGATTGCATGTTACCGGCTTTTTCAGTGTTGTGAAGCAATAGTCACTGGGATAACAAACCGAATGAATCGCTGTTACATTAATATTCTGTAAAGGTCCATCGCAAACTATGTGTACTTCAAACGAAAATCTTCTTCTTCTTTGTCACTTCGAGGAATGGAACTGTAGCTTGTTTCCTCGAAGTCTTTCGCAGCGGCATGTATGAATAAAATCTTCTCGGTTTTCAAGCCGCATCAATTACAATAAAAATCTCCAGCTCTGGATGCCAGTTCCGTCATTGTTTCCAGGAGTAAAAACACTGACTGCCGCGGCTGGCATGGTTTTCCGTATACAGGGTGTAAATTTTAAGTTGACAAACCAGAATAACTCGAAAAATAAGCCTCGCACGAAAAAATGTGTAGAATCCAAAGTTGATTATTTTCGACGGGGATATCTGCTGGTGCTAAAATTAGCCCACAACCGCAGCCCACTGGGGGGCGGGTGGGGGGGGGGGGGGGGGGGAGGGCGGGAGGAAACTTTAAAATTTCGAACGGGAACCGCCATTTTTTTATTGCAGGATCAGATTCTACATAACAAAGTACGTACATTTAATCTTAAACATTTGTTGTGATTTTTGGTAGTTGGCGCTGTAATTCAAGAAAATCCATGTTCTCATTTTTGCGTGGAAAATGGTTACGGATAAATAAAAAATACTTATTTACTTCGTAAATTTTGATTCGCTGAAACTAAAACTCTCCCTCTGTCTCCATAGAGTGGTGTTAGAGAGAGAGGAATTAGAGTTTTACAAATGTTCATCCAAATATTAATTTAATCCGCAGATTCGGATAAGTTCTGTGTGGTTCGTGGTCATGAGGCCACACAACTTTGAACTGTCAAACAAATCATCAATAAAAAATGAGGGTTCCTATTTGAAATTTTAAAGTTGCCTCCCGACCCACCCCCAGGGGCTGGGGTTGCGAGCTAATTTTAGCACCAGCAGAAGTCCCCCTCGAAAATAACCAACTTTGGAATCGACACATTTTTTCGTGTGAAGCTTATTTTTCGAATTATTCTGGTTTGTCAACTTAAAATTTACACCCTGTATACAGCCACGATTTGCCACCAGTGAGAGAAGGCCGAAACGACGCCTGCGCGGAAACAGATTGGGCAGCCCACCTTCCTGATACGTCCTCACGGTGAAAATACACAGCGACAGTTCGTCGTTCACATGGACGGTGTCCACCCCAACATTAAATTTACCGCCGAGATGGAGAAGGATGGCAAGTTGCCGTCCTTGGACGTTTTACTTGAGGTGGAGGCAGGAGATCGCTTCGGTCATTCAGTGTACAGGAAAGCAACGTACCCTGACCGATACTTGAAAGTCGATAGTTTTTACTACCCTGTTCACAAGCGGTACTGACCACGTTAATACACAGAGCAAAAGTTATTTCTGTCGACGACCATCTCCAGTCTGAACTGCATCACTTGAGACACGTGTTCAGAGAGAATGGTTGTAGCAAGGAAGACATTACAGACGCTTTCAGGTGCCACCGAAGGAGAACGCCTTCTGAATCGGCTTCTTTACTGCCATACTGTGGGGCACCGAGCGTAAAGTTACGAAGCGTGCTGCAGAGACGTGGACCAAGACCAGCTCTCAGGCCTGCCCGCAAGATACGAGATACGATCCGCCCTGTTGACGACGCAGTAGCTCTTCGCCTGCCGTGTGTTTATGGTGCCCTTTGCGAATACGGCAGCATCCATACAAATCAGGCAATTCTCACAGTTTGCAATTGTACCGTGCACAACAGTCATATTAAACAAGGGGAGCTTGACAATTCTGCCATAGCTGAGCATTGCCTCGAAAACGGACACGCAATAATGTCTAATCACACGAGAGTCTCGGCTCATGTGTCAACATACTGGTATTCCGTTATCAAAGAGGAGGCTGAGGTTAGAATGAATAGCAAACAGTTTTAACAGAGATCAGAGTTACAGTATGGATTGGGGGTGGGCTTTGGATGTCGAAAGGAAGCAACGACGAATGTCTGACGCTTGTAGGGAGGCGGGAGTGGCAGTTTCAGACGTGGCGCCGGCTCGTCGTGACATCTGACGTCACTCCGTTTTGCGCCAAGCCCACGAGAAGACAGCCCGTGGCGTGTACGTCGCAGCACGTGATACTGCAGGTCTTCCGAGTGCCAGTAGCCGTGTCCAGTGGAGAACAAGTAACTATTTCAGACTGGCTTATAATACACTCCTGGAAATGGAAAAAAGAACACATTGACACCGGTGTGTCAGACCCACCATACTTGCTCCGGACACTGCGAGAGGGCTGTACAAGCAATGATCACACGCACGGCACAACGGACACACCAGGAACCGCGGTGTTGGCCGTCGAATGGCGCTAGCTGCGCAGCATTTGTGCACCGCCGCCGTCAGTGTCAGCTAGTTTACCGTGGCATACGGAGCTCCATCGCAGTCTTTAACACTGGTAGCATGCCGCGATAGCATGGACGTGAACCGTATGTGCAGTTGACGGACTTTGAGCGAGGGCGTATAGTGGGCAAGCGGGAGGCCGGGTGGACGTACCGCCGAATTGCTCAACACGTGAGGCGTGAGGTCTCCACAGTACATCGATGTTGTCGCCAGTGGTCGGCGGAAGGTGCACGTGCCCGTCGACCTGGGACCGAACCGCAGCGACGCACGGATGCACGCCAAGACCGTAGGATCCTACGCAGTGCCGTAGGGGACCGCACCGCCACTTCCCAGCAAATTAGGGACACTGTTGCTCCTGGGGTATCGGCGAGGACCATTCGCAACCGTCTCCATGAAGCTGGGCTACGGTCCCGCACACCGTTGGGCCGTCTTCCGCTCACGCCCCAACATCGTGCAGCCCACCTCCAGTGGTGTCGCGACAGGCGTGAATGGAGGGACGAATGGTGACGTGTCGTCTTCGGCGATGAGAGTCGCTTCTGCCTTAGTGCCAATGATGGTCGTATGCGTGTTTGGCGCCGTGCAGGTGATCGCCACAATCAGGACTGCATACGACCGAGGCACACTGGGCCAACACCCGGCATCATGGTGTGGGGAGCGATCTCCTACACTGGCCGTACACCTCTGGTGATCGTTGAGGGGACACTGAATAGTGCACGATACATCCAAACCGTCATTGAACCCATCGTTCTACCATTCCTAGACCGGCAAAGGAACTTGCTGTTCCAACAGGACAATGCACGTCCGCATGTATCCCGTGCCACCAAACATGCTCTAGAAGGTGTAAGTCAACTACCCTGGCCATCAAGATCTCCGGATCTGTCCCCCATTGAGCATGTTTGGGACTGGATGAAGCGTCGTCTCACGCGGTCTGCACGTCCAGCACGAACGCTGGTCCAACTGAGGCGCCAGGTGGAAATGGCATGGCAAGCCGTTCCACAGGACTACATCCAGCATCTCTACGATCGTCTCCATGGGAGAATAGCAGCCTGCATTGCTGCGAAAGGTGGATATACACTGTACTAGTGCCGACATTGTGCATGCTCTGTTGCCTGTGTCTATGTGTGTGTGGTTCTGTCAGTGTGATCATGTGATGTATCTGACCCCAGGAATGTGTCAATAAAGTTTCTCCTTCCTGGGACAATGAATTCACGGTGTTCTTATTTCAATTTCCAAGAGTGTAGATACTGACCGCTTGTTTAAATGCAAGTTCTCGATAGCACACGACAAAATTAAGACCTTTAGTGGGTACGTTTTCAGTCAAAAATTTATTTCTCGTGGACCCTGAATGGAGTAGAGCGTTCGGGAAGTGTGGCGGACAAGACGACTAGTGTGACAACACCAGTTCGATGCAGTGGTCCGTATATATCGTTGGCCCCGGTCCCGCGGCGTGCCGGAGCTGCTATGAGCTGCTCAGTCACCTTCAGCGCACCCATCGTTTAGACTCTCTCTGATTGGTGCCAGAGTCTACAATCATGGTTATAGTATAAGCGGAAAACCGTGCCAGCCCCGGCATCAAAATGGTTCAAAAAATGGTTCAAATTGCTCTGAGCACTATGGGACTTAACTTCCGAGGTCATCAGTCCCCTATAACTTAGAACTACTTAAACCTAACTAATCTTAGGACATCACACACATTCATGCCGGACGCAGGATTCGAACCTGCGACCGTAGCAGCAGCGCGGTTCCGGACTAAAGCGACTAGAACCTCTCGGCCACAACTGCCGGTTCCAGCCCCGGCAGTCAGCGGTTTTGCTTCTGATCATTGAAAGCTCGAAAATTTTATTCGAATTGACGTGGCTTGAAAACGGAGAAGATTTTATTCAGAACCATGGCCTGTTCCGAGGTACACACAAACCACCTTTCCCTTGCGTCTTCCTATAAACTTCTTTCCTTTAGGTCTACAGTCTGTTAAATGTCTGACTATTCTTTCTGCCTCCATTCTTTCAATATACTTCTTCCATTTTGTTATTCCGTATTCTTATCTTTCATTCACGCAAAATACATCTAAGTCTTCCCATATTTTAGAATTCTTTATTTGATCTCTCACAGTACACCCTTTTACTTTCCTTAAGTATTTCATTTCAGCCGACTCTATCCTTCCCTGGTGTTTCTCACATATTGTACAGGTTCACTTCTCTGAGCGAGCAACGAGTTGCCATTACTTTGTACAATTTTGCCTTTGTGTGTATCCTACCTATAATGGCTAATGTTCTATGTACTGTCCCGCAAATAGTACGATAATTCTTTATTTTGTTTCCTTAAACGAAAATACTTAGAAAATATCTCTGAACAGGGTTCGAAATGTCATCGCTGCAGTTCAGGTACATCCTTAATACAACTTCAGATCCGTGAAACGTACTATGAATGTGTTAAGCGTGGTCAGCACATCGCGTTCATTTAAATAACAGCACAGTGTCGGAATAGGTAATGTGATGAACTCGGTAAGGAGGCTACTCAAAAAGGCACATCACTGAATTCTGAATTTATGTTTACAGAATTTAACAGCTTTGTTAAAGGGAGCAGTCTTCCCAGTGGTGAAGGAAATGGTACTCCACATTTCCGCACATACATCCGCAACACATAGAAACGTATTCGCTTCCTATTATTACCATACAAGCAAATATCCACAACGCGTTGGCCCACAAATTGTCCTTATGCAAGCAGTTATTCTACACTCATGCTCATAAATGAAGAATAATGCTGATACATGGTGAAACAACGCTCTGGTGTACGGTTTACATCACCTCGGCGTATGACCATACGGTGCATTTGACCTGCGGTCGTCGCACGGTAGCGCTGGCAGCAGTCCACATACGCAGAGGTGTGTTGGTGCATGTCAGAGTACGGTGCAGCGACTAAGTGTGCAGACGTTTTCAGCCGTGCTAATGGTGAATGTGTGTAGAAAATAGCTCAGGGAACACATATTCATGACGTTATGAGGGATAGAATACTGAGGCGACTGGAGGCTTGTCAAACACAGCAGGTCGTAGCACGGGCTGTCCCTGTGCCACAAAGTGTGATCTCCAGATTGTGGCAACGATTCCAGCAGACAGGAAACATGTACAGGCGCTACTGAATGGGACGTCCACAGCGTACAACACCACAAAAAGGCCGATATCTGACAATCCGTGCCCGCAGACGGCCATGGAGTACTGCAGGTAGCCTCGCTCGGTACCTTACCGCAGCCACTGAAACAGTTGGCTCCAGACACAGAGCCTTAACGTCCTTGAAAGGGACCTGTATCGAGGTCGTGGTTTGATGGAGTGGGGTGGGATCATGACTGGTGCACGTACACCCTTCATGTTTTTGACAGAGGAACTGTAACAGGTCAGCTGTATCGGGATGTCATTTCGCACGAGTATGTCCGCCTTTTCGGGGGTGCAGTGGGTCCCACGTTCCTCCTGATAGATGATAACGCACGGATCCACCGAGCTGTCATCGTAGAGGAATACCTTGAAAAATATCAGGTGAATGGAGTGGCCTGCCTGTTTTCCAGACATAAACTCCATCGAGCACGCCTGAGTTGCTCTCGGTCGACGTATCGCTGCACGTCTTCACACCCTTAGGGCATTTCAGGAGCTCCGACATGCACTGGTGCAAGAATGGGAGGCTGTACCCCAGCAACTGCTCAATAATCTGATCCAGAGTATGCCAACCCGTTGTTGGGCCTGTGTACGTGTGCATGGTGGTCATATCACATATTGATGTCGGGGTACATGCGCAGGAAAGAGTGGCGTTTTGTAGCACATGTGTTTCGAGACGGTTTTCTCAACTTATCAGCATACCGTGGACTTACAGATCTCAGTCGTGTGTTTTTCCTATGTGCCTATGGTGTTAGCACCAGTAATGTGTAGTTCCACGTTGTATGGCGCCACATTCTACAATTATCCTTAATTTATGAGCGTGTGTGTACTTGGCATTGTGAAACTCCCGAGGTGGTGGAGGGCTCTACCGATAATGCTCCAGCGACCTTGCTGGCTAAGGTAGACTTTGGCAAGCACGCAGACAGGCAATAGAAACTTTCGCCGTGAGTGGGAAGGCATTATTTTGCTGATATATAAGCCCAGGGTGGCTTGCCGTGAAGGGCAACTAAACGGGGCGCAGAATAACGCTGACGTAGCGCTATGCTGTAAGGGGGTCGCGGATGACAACCAAAGGGGTCCTGCTATGAAGTATAATGGCACCCCAGACCACCACCCCTGGTTGTCAGGCCGTATGCCAGGCTGCTATCGCACCGCTGTCCGGGACGTTTCCAGGCACATCTTCTCTGGGCATCGTGGCTCACTTCAAAGTGGCACTCACTCCTGAAGGCAGTTCCAATTCAGTCAATGAGACCACGTGTCCCAATAACTGTCCCATTTGTACAATTCCTCCGTGGAGTGTCTTTCTTCATTTTTTCTCATAGAGTGTATTATTCATATTATTTTCTCTTTCCGGAAGTACATTTATACGTGACTGATGAAGACTGGCTTAGCTGACTTCCATCAAGCCTCACCTGCGTACCAACAATTCCCAGATCTACTATACTTCCTTGGATATATTTTTAATGCGAACGCCGACGTCTACCAACGTTATGTTTATGTATATAGTTCGACATACTTTACATTTTGAATGATATTATAGCTAGTCTCACGTTATCTTCTGTTACGTCAGGGAAATCGCTTTGTGGACGTCGTGTCTGGCTTAATGAAACTGTGATCAAGACTATACAAGCAATTTTTTTAAAAAAAAGGATGAGGAATGATTGTCAAGGGAAGGCAGAATTCGGTTACGATTGTGAACGGAGCCGTAATCAGTTACTATTGGTTGCTTTTTACATTTACACACAATTTATTTTAAATCAGTAATTCCAGACTCCACAATAAATTAAAAAGATGCCACACGTTATTAATGAAGGAATAAACAAGTGAAATAATAATATTTTCTGTGAGTTACAATTTAGCAATAAATTCAGATGCAACAGATAGTGTTTTAAAAGCAACCCACTGTGACCTGGACAGAAGGCCTTACACGCCAGGAATGACAATAAATTTAGAAGTGTTTAAAACTCGGTGCAACTTACAAATTACAGGTATTGAAATATTAAAGGCAAGTCGCCACAAACACCGCAGAAGGCATCGGACACCAGGAACGGCAGTAAATAAGGTTTTAAGGCAAATGACCACAATCACAGCTGAAGGCCTTACAAGCCAGGAACGGCATAATATAAAAAAATTTGGAACCTGCTGTAAAACATCAAATACAATGACAAAAGTTAACTAAAGAAACAAGTAACTGATCCAGACTGTGCTCCAGGAATCGACCTGTGAGAAGGTCCGGCAACAAACACTTTCGTGAGCGATGAGATAGGCAGCCAAGAGTTGCATTAGCTTCACAAGATGGTAACTCAAAGTAGTAACAGTCTAAAGAATGACTAATGATAATCTTTCTGAAGCTACCTGACGTCCTATAGACCAAATGCAACTATGGAACAATACGCCAAAGCCGTAGCCGGCGGTCTGCACTACATCCCCAGAATACTGTGCTTACAGCGCCTGGAACGAGAAAGGTACCACTACCAGATTTCCGTCCGATTCAATAAACCCGAAAATCTGAACAAACAAGTCACAATACAGAACACCAGACAAACTAACAGTAACTAAAATAGCACTCGATTTGCGTGCGACGCAAAATCTAAATGTAACCAACCACACGTCATTGCAGAAACAATCGCAAAGCGAGTCAAAACCAAGTACCAAATGAGTGACATCAAATTCATTAGGCACACAAACGCACACTGAACTCACTGTGACAACTCTGATGACGGTTGGCAGAATGAAACAAATCTCTTCACTGCTTTATTAATTCACAGTTGAGTAACCACACCGTCTAATCACTGAGCCAACTGCTTTTAACACAGTAGGGTCTTCAAGTACTAAGGAGTACGCAGATCCACCAAACTGCACATGATGGCGCGATGATAATCTGTCACATCACATACATACTACGGGGCCCAAACGAGTGACTGCCTCTGCTCTACTTGGATTCAAATGTACTCATCTTAAAGCTTGTTGGATCCGGTTTACGACGAGGCCGTGCACCCTCGTGACCACAGGCCTTCCATCCGGCAGTCCATGCGTGCCACCAGCGGTCCTGGCGTGCTCCCGCACTGCTCGGACGTGGCTCCTCCTCAGTCCCCAACCGAACTGGCACACTCATACCACGCGGAAAAACCACGACGTTGCCCCAAAGATAGGTCAACAGTTACTACATATCGATAACCGCCGCTGCTGCCACTAGCGGACAGCAGAATAACGCTCGCGAAACCGAGTGGCGCCAGTCAAAACGATAAAAGGACAAACAACCGCAACCACACCAACTAAACGATACCGTCTGGCCTGCAACAGAGGGTGGAAACCTACCAACAGCACCAACGCAAGCCGCAGCACGACTCAAAGGACGAAAACAAACAACAATTGACTCGGAGCCTCTTCAAGGGAGCTACACCGACACTAAAAATCTGATATAGATTACAAGTCGTGTATTAATCGCTGTATATAAGTGGTGTAATCATTATTAGGAAATAAGCCTTAAAGCTAAGTGCAGCTCATGGGTGGTGCGTACTCATTGGTGAAAGTATTGTGATTGATCCACAAACGTAGTTCTCCTCTAAATGACTGCTCTAATTTCTAAACGAAACACGTTATATTCAGTAATCTATGACAAATTGATCAACTCCGACAATAATGAGTGCATACAGTATACTGCTCTAAAGTTTTGCGAGTACTTCTAAGAAACATGTTACTGACCTTCTCAAATAAATCTTCGCAAAAGTGTTGTTTTTACAAACCAGTAAATCCCTATGCTAACATTTTTGAATTATTTATAACGTACTGTTGATCTATAGTCATCTTATAGGCACCTCTTGAGGGAGCTGCGTTGTATGTGGACCACCTTATCCGCGGCTACAACGCTACAAAGGAAAAAAAATATCTATCTTCTACTCCCAACATGAATGTGCACATTTGTATTATGACCAAGTCACTATTATTCTGTACAATTTTGTGAATGGTTTGCATGCAGACACAAGTAAAAACAATCACATACGCACAGTGTGTAAATCAGTGGTTCTCGAATTATTAGTAATTACTACTTGGAGGGGAGAGAGATAGATTAAAATTTAGTGAGAAGTAGAAAGGGTTTTGGTGGTTTAGTCATAGCTCTAAGTTATTGAGAACCAACTCTGGCATCATTATTTCTATTAGGCCACAACAGTCATAATTATCACTCGTTTCACAAGCACTGCTAGATTGCCTATCGCAGCACGTGAATAATTTCTAACACAGTTTCCTTTAGCCTGCCGTCCCAGTCTTGGGTACCTTTAGGAATGCTGCAAAGAATTTTCTTGGCGGATTTGTTATGTTCTTCTGTATGTATATTCCAGCCATCTTAGTTTAAATTCCATTACTGTCACAGTTCCGTCTTCCACTTTATTATCTCATCTCTTTGTTTTCGTGCCTGTCCTCGTAATTCCAAAATCGTGTATAATTCCAAATCGTATACTGACCAATCTTCATTTTTAATTACATTCACATGGCATGTCAGTGTCTCATTGCCGCATCAGAAAAGTGGTAACGGAAATTTATATTCACCTTAGCGTTCCAAAAAAACTGGGAATATGTTTTTGAGAAATTACTCTCGTTAACAAGAAGTGTTGCAGATTATTTTTTATTTGATTGTTTGCATTTATTATTTTGCTGTCTTTGCAATTTCACTGGTCAGCAGTTGTAATCAGTAACAACTTCTAGTAACAAATATTTCCTTAGTTTGGTAAATGGACAAGTAAGTACATCTACATCTACATTTATACTCAGCAAGCCACCCAACGGTGTGTGGCGGAGGGCACTTCACGTGCCTCTGCAATGCCTCCCTTTCCTGTTCCAGTCGCGTATGGTTCGCGGGAAGAACGACAGCCGAAAAGACTCCTTGCGCACTCGAATCTCTCTAATTTTACATTCGTGATCTCCTTCGGTGGTATAACTAGGTGGAAGCAGTATATTCGATACCTCACCCAGAAACGCACCCTCTCGAAACCTGGACAGCAAGCTACACCGCGATGCAGAGCGCCTCTCTTGCAGATTCTGACACTTGAATTTGTAAACATATCCATAACTCTATCACGCTTACCAAATAACCCTGTGACGAAACGCGCCGCTCTTCTTTGGATCTCCTCTATCTCCTCTGTCAACCCGTAGGCGCTTCAGTACAGAACCGCGCGACTGCTACGGTCGCAGGTTTGAATCCTGTCTCAGGCATGGATGTATTGGCTCCAAGACCATGTTGAGAGAAGGTATGTACCGGAAAACTTATTTTATCAGAACGGCAATAATAGTAGCGATACATTGCCGGAATATCGCTGACAGGAACAGCTGCGAAGCGGCTTCACGGCAATAAATGGGCTAAGGACCGAAAAATTTTCGTGCAAGATGGGGCGACAGCACGTGTCGCTTGTGAGGTGAAAGATGTGATGGTTGAAACGGTTTAAATGTCTCTGAGCACTATGGAACTTAACATCTGAGGTCACCAGTCCCCTAGAACTTAGAACTACTTTAAACTAACTAACCTAAGGACAGCACACACATCCATGCCCGAGGCAGGATTCGAACCTGCGACCGTAGAAGTCGCGGGGTTCCGTACTGAAGCGCCTAAAACCACTCGGCTACAGCGGCCAGCGTGAAAGATCTGCCTCGTGAAACCTTTGGTGAGGACAACATCATCTCTGGGTAATTTCAAGATGGTGGCCTTCCAGATCTCCCGACTTGAGCCCACGGGGCTTCTGGTTGTGGAGAAACGGGGAAAGCTGAAAGATGGTGTGTGTATCAGGGATGTATCCGGACTGTTCCTGATCTGAAGGACAGCATATGATGACGTATCGCTCTGACTGCGCTGGATATGTTGCAAACAACTGTCAGCCATGCAACGTTACGGATGCAACATGTTGATAAGTCGGGATACCGTACTGAACACCTGCTCATTACCGACATCACATGTTTGATCACAGTTACTGCATCTTCATAAGACATACAGAGCCAAGTCGAGGCCTTATGGAATCGGGTGCTACTGGGTACAACCACAAATCACAGTTGGTCCGTGTCCAGGACATTGTGACCAGTGTGACCTAAGTGAATGATACCCGAAGCCATACCATTTCTGCACTATACCCCAGACTCAATTTTTCAGCGAGACATTGCACGACCACGTGTTGCTCCTACATGAACACTTGCCTTCTTGTTGTCACAGGATGTCAGCCTTTTGCCCGGACCCGCCAGACAACCAGACTTTTCGCCATTGGAAAATATGTGGCCAAACGACGGGTGTAGCGCTGTGATCCTATCCCAACTAGCATAGATGAACTTTGGAACCAAGTGAATGCAGCGTGGACGGTCAGGAAGCCATTCGTGCATTATATGCCTCGATATCATCATCCATGGAACAAGTTGTCAGGGCCCATGGCGGACCCTGTGCCTACTCGGCAACGGGACACATGCTGAACCGAGGTGACTGAAATGCTAATCATTTCTGAAGAACATACTAACGTACATGTCTTGTGAATACGAACATCCTCTTCCTAGTCGTTCAAGGTGTTCTTTTTTTAAATATATATCTGAAGATGAGCGTATATTGTGTAGAACAAGATGAAGATATACGACATATAGAATCTCGATACACACTATCTCACCAATTGATATGTACACACGTACAATGACTAGTCCTGTTTAGTGAGGCAGACTAACTTAACAGCAGTCTGTGTCCATTAGGTGACGTTAAATGAAATTGGACTTGCCAACTAATAGTCATAATAACGTCTCCAAATTAAGCAGAGAATCATTTGAAAGAGTTACCTATGAGAGTAATGAACTCGAACCCTCTCACTAGAATTTAAAGTAACAGCTACAAATCAAACAGATAGCGTTAAGGAGTATATTTTATTAAAAAATGGAATATACGTATAAAGAGCGCTCAAGACTGACAATTATATTGGCTAATGATAATAATCGCGGACTTATGCCATGGTTTTATGACATTTCTAAAGTATTATGTCAGGACCTCTGTTGGTCCATTATGGACAGCAGATATCGACTGATTAAATAATCGTCAGTGTCAACATTTGTCAACAGCTGTTTAACTTAAAATGTTAATTTATTATATTTTGAGTGACACCAATTTCAGCTCTTAATTACGCCATCTTCAGGCCCTATATATACCTCTCCAAATGAACGAAAATGTGATCTACAGGCATATGAGACCTGAAGATGGCACAATGAAATGCTGAAACTGGCAGTCTTCAAAATAAAATAACTTGTTAAGTAACACGGCTGTTGGTGAATTTAATTGACACTGACAATTATGACAGGAAGTTAAATTATTAAATTCGGTCGATTATACGAAATACTGAAAATAAAATACACTCCTGGAAATTGAAATAAGAACACCGTGAATTCATTGTCCAAGGAAGGGGAAACTTTATTGACACATTCCTGGGGTCAGATACATCACATGATCACACTGACAGAACTACAGGCACATAGACACAGGCTACAGAGCATGCACAATGTCGGCACTAGTACAGTGTATATCCACCTTTCGCAGCAATGCAGGCTGCTATTCTCCCATGGAGACGATCGTAGAGATGCTGGATGTAGTCCTGTGGAACGGCTTACCATGCCATTTCCACCTGGCGCCTCAGTTGGACCAGCGTTCGTGCTGGACGTACAGACCGCGTGAGACGACGCTTCATCCAGTCCCAAACATGCTCAATGGGGGACAGATCCGGAGATCTTGCTGGCCAGGGTAGTTGACTTACACCTTCTAGAGCACGTTGGGTGGCACGGGATACATGCGGACGTGTATTGTCCTGTTGGAAAAGCAAGTTCCCTTGCCGGTCTAGGAATGGTAGAACGATGGGATCGATGACGGTTCGGATGTACCGTGCACTATTCAGTGTCCCCTCGACGATCACCAGAGGTGTACGGCCAGTGTAGGAGATCGCTCCCCACACAATGATGCCGGGTGTTGGCCCTGTGTGCCTCGGTCGTATGCAGTCCTGATTGTGGCGCTCACCTGCACGGCGCCAAACACGCATACGACCATCATTGGCACCAAGGCAGAAGCGATTCTCATCGCTGAAGACGACACGTCTCCATTCGTCCCTCCATTCACGCCTGTCGCGACACCACTGGAGGCGGGCTGCACGATGTTGGAGCGTGAGCGGAAGACGGCCTAACGGTGTGCGGGGCCGTAGCCCAGCTTCATGGAGACGGTTGCGAATGGTCCTCGCCGATACCCCAGGAGCAACAGTGTCCCTAATTTGCTGGGAAGTGTCAGTGCGGTCCCCTACGGCACTGCGTAGGAACCTACGGTCTTGGCGTGCATCCGTGCGTCGCTGCGGTCCGGTCCCAGGTCGACGGGCACGTGCACCTTCCGCCGACCACTGGCGACAACATCGATGTACTGTGGAGACCTCACGCCCCACGTGTTGAGCAATTCGGCGGTACGTCCACCCGGCCTCCCGCATGCCCACTATACGCCCTCGCTCAAAGTCCGTCAACTGCACATACGGTTCACGTCCACGCAGTCGCGGCATGCTACCAGTGTTAAAGACTGCGATGGAGCTCCGTATGCCACGGCAAACTGGCTGACACTGACGGCGGCGGTGCACAAATGCTGCGCAGCTAGCGCCATTCGACGGCCAACACCGCGTTTCCTGGTGTGTCCGCTGTGCCGTGCGTGTGATCATTGCTTGTACAGCCCTCTCGCAGTGTCCGGAGCAAGTATGGTGGGTCTGACACACCGGTGTCAATGTGTTCTTTTTTCCATTTCCAGGAGTGTATTTGATGCTCTTGGATGTGGTTAGCCAACCTGCGACTGGAATTGGGTGTCTGGGTGACGTTGTAGCCCTTTAGTAATGTAGATAGATAAACGTCGCCTGTCTGAGATACTGAATGCCGCGTCTAAGGTATGTTAGATCGTCTCACGGTAGCACGAAGTGTATCAGGAACCAAAGCCGCGGCTGCCCTGCTTCTTAGTTCCGGCCCTGGAAGGAGGGACGCAGCTCCTTGAGACGTCTGCCAAGAAGGCGTGTTTGCGGAGGAGCGGCAAGAGGCCGAGTCAGGAAATTAATATCGACCGCTCGCTGCGGGTTGTCGGTGGCGGTTGGCGGGTGGTGGCGCTAATAAGGCGACCCCGAGCCCGCAAGTCAACAGCTGGCCCTCCTGCCGAATTAATTCCGCCGATAGCGTGATGGATGGGCCGTAATCTCGCGCGCGCGCCAGTCACCGCCGCAGCCTTTTCCGTACTGATTTCCGCGGCCCGCGCCGCCGAACTGATTCCCCCGCTATCGCCGCCGCGTGGGATTTGAGCCCGTGTTTGCTCTCCGATACCGGGAGCGCGCGAACCCGCTAGTAATGAACTACTGTGCGGGTCTTAGCCGCTGCGAGCCAGTTAATAACAGCGATCTGTTACGTAGAACGGCTCGAAATTTTCGTGTCGGTGTCGGCCATTACTTATTGTAAATTGTACTCCCATCCTTGTCTTGGCCAACATTTCTGCCACAGACGAAGGTTTTGTTTGAGAACGCAAGTTGTGGAGAATGGAATCAATACCCTTAAGGTTTACTTTGATAATACTGGTTAGTCGCCACTATTAGACAAATATGCTCCAGCTTGAATTTCATCATCTTTAACCAATGGTTCCCAACCTTTCTTAAAGTATTACTGTAGTGTGCTCCTAGCCACTGTAGAGACTTGTACCATGTGAATCTAGGGCGAGGATGTTGTTTGGTGGTTGGTCTCCTCTTTCTACAACACGACTGCACACGTGGATTAACTAAGTTCTTTATTTATTTAAACAGGTAGCTGCTAAACTTTAAAAGCGTCCATGTGTTACAGTACAAGCTCTTAAATATTAGTCCACGTTAGCCTGACTGCTGGTGAAGTACAAGCTCCGCTATAAACACTACTCTGGTCGCAATGTACTGACAGACGCCAAAGTGCGAGTTAGTGCGCCACTGACTCAGCTAGTGACTGACACTGAGATTGAGTCTTCCAGTCAGCGGCGGCGATCTAAATACACGCAATCGAGAGGGCGTTGGCGGTGTGTTGCTTGCGAGTCTGTCTTTGGCCTCTCTGCTGGTAGGCGCTCTCGATGCAGCGCATCTTCTTGCTACATCTTTGCCTATTCTTGTGCTGGTGACAGCTTACACTAGCGCAAAAATGGCTCTGGGCACTATGGGACTTAACTTCTAAGGTCATCAATCACCTAGAACTTAGAACTACTTAAACCTTCGATTCCTGGAGGGTTCAGGGATTTTGTCTGCCACGTGTTGACTGGGTGTTGTGTGCTGTCCTTAGGTTAGTTAGGTTTAAGTAGTTCTACGTTCTAGGGGACTGATGACCATAGATGTTAAGTCCCATAGTGCTCAGAGGCATTTAAACCATTTTTGAACTTAAACCTAACTAACCTAAGGACATCACACACATCCATGCCGGAGGCAGAATTCGAACCTGCGACCGCAGCGGTCGTGCGGTTCCAGACTGTAGCGCCTAGAACTGGACGGCCACCCCGGCCAGCTTACGCCAGCACAGTTTCCCCTCAGTGCAATCAGACACTAGTTAGTAGCCGTCTTTCCCTTGCTGTCTTTTGCCGCCGCCCCCCTTTCCCACACATTATCACCAGCTTTAGCATCTAAACAAACTGTAGAACAAAAGACTTTTCTTGGAACGCTTTCATATTTAAAATGATATTTGTTTTGTGCGTGTGGGATGGTGGGGGTGAGAAGGGAGGGGGTGTTGTTAGAATGAATTACAAAAGAATTCGTGGTGCGTCAAAGTGCTATCCACAACTCCTTCTCAGATAAGAAAACTAACTATCCACTGTGAAAGCAGACACTTCTTACAAAAAATACTTCCCTGTATTACGCCGGCCGCGGTGGCCGAGCGGTTCTAGGCGCTTCAGTCCGGAACCACGCAGGTTCGAATCCTGCCTCGGGCATGGATGTGTGTGATGTTCTTAGGTTAGTTAGGTTTAAGTAGTTCTAAGTTCTAGGGGACTGATGACCTCAGATATTAAGTCCCATAGTGCTCAGAGTCATTTGAACCAATAATAACAATGATAATACAATGTACAGTACTAAAGTAACCCTTATGTAGTTGCTGCCGTCTTGTGCTTTCAATTTATTCATTTATGCGTTTCGAAGCAAGTAATGAAGCTGGTACTATATAAAACTTGGAGCAGTCTTTTTCTTGAGCTATTTATCATCAGCCACGTACAGCATAAAGCAAAACAAATGTGTGCTGTGGGTGAACTACGTGAGGAACGTTTAGCCTCCACTGTATTAATGCCACTAATTGAGAGAAAGTAATTATTGATATCATCAGTATTAGGGTCTTACAAAATGATGATAATAGTAATAATTTTTTGAAAGTAATTAAGTTTCGTGACCGAAGCAGAATAGAACCGTTTAGTCTCGACGCTTAAGAATATTTCATTCTACCTCTCAGGCGTAATTAAATACGTACCAGGTGCTTGTAATTAAACTGGCACTGTTCCGAGTGCTGCAGTGCCGGCTCTGTACATTGCAGTACTCTGAAACATCGCAGGTGGGTTCATTAATAGATGCGCTCGCAGGATATGTTGAAAAAAATTATATTTACAGATTCTGCCACCAGGTGAAAATATTGCGCTCTAAGCAGTCAGAATGTGGCGCGGGTGTAGGAAGGGGAAGGCATCACCAAAACGCGGCCATCATTGCCAAACAAACAGAACTTGCCTTCCTCCGAAAAGACAATCTGATGCCTTTCTTGTCGAAAGTGTCATCGGACCATGCACCATTGCCGTCTACCATGTTTCCGCACATTCGTCAAAGGTAGGCGGAGAAGTGGATGAGCCGAACGTAAGCCATGTCGTGATATAGGATGACAGACTGTCACCCCTGATAGTGTACGATGTGTTATAATGTTCCATTGTTGCGCCAGAGCCGAGGAGGACGCAGATCTGTCCTGGAATGCTATTCGGATGAGGTGTCGGTCTTCGTAGGCGGAAATGTGCACGACGCGCACTAAGCCATGTCGTAATAAACGGCGACAGACTCTCACCCCTCATAGTGTACGATGTGTTATACTGTTCCACTGTTGCGCCAGAGCCGAGGAGGACGCAGATCTGTCCTGGAATGCTATTCGGATGAGGTGTCGGTCTTCATACGCGGAAATGTGGACGACACGCACGTAAGCTATGCCGTAGTAAATGGCGACAGACTGTCACCCCTCATAGTCTACGATGTGTTATACTGTTTCATTGTTGCGCCAGAGCCGAGGAGGACGCAGTTCTGTCCTGGAATGCTATTCGGATGAGGTGTCGATCTTCGTAGGTGAGAAGTGGACGACGCGCACCTAAGCCATGTCGTAATAAACGGCGACAGACTGTCACCTCTCATAGTGTATGATGTGTTATACAGTTCCATTGTTGTGCCAGAGCCGAGGAGGACGCAGTTCTGTCCTGGAATGCTATTCGGATGAGGTGTCGATCTTCGTAGGCGGAGAAGTGGACGACGTGCCCGTAAGCTATGCCGTAGTAAACGGCGACAGACTGTCACCCCTCATAGTCTACGATGTGTTATACTGTTTCATTGTTGCGGCAGAGCCGAGGAGGACGCAGATTTGTCCTGGAATGCTATTCGGATGAGGGGTCGACCTTCGTAGGCGAGGAAGTGGACGACGCGCACGTAAGGTATGCCGTAGTAAACGGAGACAGACTGTCACCTCTCATAGTGTACGATGTGTTATACTTTTCCATTGTTGCGCCAAAGCCGAGGAGGACGCAGATCTGTCCTGGAATGATATTCGGATGAGGTGTCGATCTTCGTAGGCGGAGAAGTGGACGACGCGCACGTAAGCTATGCCGTAGTAAACGGCGACAGACTGTCACCTCTCATAGTGTACGATGAGTTACACTGTTCCATTGTTGTGCCAGAGCCGAGGAGGACGTTGATCTGTCCTGGAATGCTATTCAGATGAGGTGTCGATCTTCGTAGGCGGAGAAGTGGACGACGCGCACCTAAGCCATGCCGTAATAAACGGCGACAGACTGTCACCCCTCATAGTCTACGATGTGTTATACTGTTTCATTGTTGCGCCAAAGCCAAGGAGGACGCAGTTCTGTCCTGGAATGCTATTCGGATGAGGTGTCGATCTTCGTAGGCGACGAAGTGGACAACGCGCACCTAAGCCATGTCGTAATAAACGGCGACAGACTGTCACCCCTCATAGTGTACGATGTGTTATGCTGTTCCATTGTTGCGCCAGAGCCGAGGTGGACGCAGATCTGTCCTGGAATGCTATTCGGATGAGGTTTCGATTTTCGTAGGCGGAGAAGTGGACGACGCGCACCTAAGCAATGCCGTAATAAACGGCGACAGACTGTCACCTCTCATAGTATACAATGTGTTATACTGTTCCATTGTTGTGCCAGAGCCGAGGAGGACGCAGATCTGTCCTGGAATGCTATTCGGATGAGGTGTCGATCTTCGTAGGCGGAGAAGTGGACGACGCGCACGTAAGCCATGCCGTAATAAACGGCAACAGACTGTCACCTCTCATAGTGTACGATGTGTTATAATGTTCCATTGTTGCGCCAGAGCCGAGGAGGACGCAGATCTGTCCTGGAATGCTATTCGGATGAGGTTTCGATCTTCGTAGGCGGAGAAGTGGACGACGCGCACCTAAGACATGTCGTAATAAACGGCGACAGACTGTCACCGCTCATAGTGTACGATGTGTTATACTGTTCCATTGTGATGCCAGAGCCGAGGAGGACGTGGATCTGACCTGGAATGCTATTCGGATGAGGTGTCGATCTTCGTAGGCGGAGAAGTGGACGACGCGCACGTAAGCCATGCCGTAATAAACGGCGACAGACTGTCACCTCTCATAGTGTACGATGTGTTATACTGTTCCAATGTTGCGCCAGAGCCGAGGAGGACGTAGATCTGTCCTGGAATGCTATTCGGATGAGGTGTCGGTCTTCATACGCGGAAATGTGGACGACGCGCACGTAAGCCATGCCGTAATAAACGGCGACAGACTGTCACCTCTCATAGTGTACGATGTGTTATACTGTTCCAATGTTGCGCCAGAGCCGAGGAGGACGTTGAT
The DNA here is from genome assembly GCF_023897955.1 of Schistocerca gregaria. Classification (NCBI taxonomy): domain Eukaryota; kingdom Metazoa; phylum Arthropoda; class Insecta; order Orthoptera; family Acrididae; genus Schistocerca; species Schistocerca gregaria. Next base: position 126,732,037 of record NC_064924.1, on the reverse strand, counting down.
CTGTCCTGGAATGCTATTCGGATGAGGTGTCGGTCTTCGTAGGCGGAAATGTGGACGACGCGCACGTAAGCTATGCCGTAGTAAATGGCGACAGACTGTCACCCCTCATAGTCTACGATGTGTTATACTGTTTCATTGTTGCGCCAGAGCCGAGGAGGACGCAGTTCTGTCCTGGAATGCTATTCGGATGAGGTGTCGATCTTCGTAGGTGAGAAGTGGACGACGCGCACCTAAGCCATGTCGTAATAAACGGCGACAGACTGTCACCTCTCATAGTGTATGATGTGTTATACAGTTCCATTGTTGTGCCAGAGCCGAGGAGGACGCAGTTCTGTCCTGGAATGCTATTCGGATGAGGTGTCGATCTTCGTAGGCGGAGAAGTGGACGACGTGCCCGTAAGCTATGCCGTAGTAAACGGCGACAGACTGTCACCCCTCATAGTCTACGATGTGTTATACTGTTTCATTGTTGCGGCAGAGCCGAGGAGGACGCAGATTTGTCCTGGAATGCTATTCGGATGAGGGGTCGACCTTCGTAGGCGAGGAAGTGGACGACGCGCACGTAAGGTATGCCGTAGTAAACGGAGACAGACTGTCACCTCTCATAGTGTACGATGTGTTATACTTTTCCATTGTTGCGCCAAAGCCGAGGAGGACGCAGATCTGTCCTGGAATGATATTCGGATGAGGTGTCGATCTTCGTAGGCGGAGAAGTGGACGACGCGCACGTAAGCTATGCCGTAGTAAACGGCGACAGACTGTCACCGCTCATAGTGTACAATGAGTTACACTGTTCCATTGTTGTGCCAGAGCCGAGGAGGACGTTGATCTGTCCTGGAATGCTATTTAGATGAGGTGTCGATCTTCGTAGGCGGAGAAGTGGACGACGCGCACCTAAGCCATGCCGTAATAAACGGCGACAGACTGTCACCCCTCATAGTCTACGATGTGTTATACTGTTTCATTGTTGCGCCAAAGCCAAGGAGGACGCAGTTCTGTCCTGGAATGCTATTCGGATGAGGTGTCGATCTTCGTAGGCGACGAAGTGGACAACGCGCACCTAAGCCATGTCGTAATAAACGGCGACAGACTGTCACCCCTCATAGTGTACGATGTGTTATGCTGTTCCATTGTTGCGCCAGAGCCGAGGTGGACGCAGATCTGTCCTGGAATGCTATTCGGATGAGGTTTCGATTTTTGTAGGCGGAGAAGTGGACGACGCGCACCTAAGCCATGTCGTAATAAACGGCGACATACTTTCACCGCTCATAGTCTACGATGTGTTATACTGTCCCATTGTTGCGCCAAATCCGAGGAGGACGCAGTTCTGTCCTGGAATACTATTCGGATGAGGTATCGATCTTCGTAGGCGGAGAAGTGGACGACGCGCACGTAAGGTATGCCGTAGTAAACGGCGACAGACTTTCACCTCTCATAGTGTATGATGTGTTATACTGTTCCATTGTGGTGCCAGAGCCGAGGAGGACGTGGATCTGTCCTGGAATGCTGTTCGGATGAGGTGTCGATCTTCGTAGACGGAGAAGTGGACGGCGCGCACCTAAGCAATGCCGTAATAAACGGCGACAGACTGTCACCTCTCATAGTATACAATGTGTTATACTGTTCCATTGTTGTGCCAGAGCCGAGGAGGACGCAGATCTGTCCTGGAATGCTATTCGGATGAGGTGTCGATCTTCGTAGGCGGAGAAGTGGACGACGCGCACGTAAGCCATGCCGTAATAAACGGCGACAGACTGTCACCTCTCATAGTGTACGATGTGTTATAATGTTCCATTGTTGCGCCAGAGCCGAGGAGGACGCAGATCTGTCCTGGAATGCTATACGGATGAGGTTTCGATCTTCGTAGGCGGAGAAGTGGACGACGCGCACCTAAGACATGTCGTAATAAACGGCGACAGACTGTCACCGCTCATAGTGTACGATGTGTTATACTGTTCCATTGTGATGCCAGAGCCGAGGAGGACGTGGATCTGACCTGGAATGCTATTCGGATGAGGTGTCGATCTTCGTAGGCGGAGAAGTGGACGACGCGCACGTAAGCCATGCCGTAATAAACGGCGACAGACTGTCACCTCTCATAGTGTACGATGTGTTATACTGTTCCAATGTTGCGCCAGAGCCGAGGAGGACGCAGATCTGTCCTGGAATGCTATTCGGATTTGGTGTCGGTCTTCGTAGGCGGAAATGTGGATGACGCGCACGTAAGCCATGTCGTAATAAACGGCGACAGACTGTTGAAACCTTCCCGTCTAATATTGGATGAACGTTTGCTTGCTGACTGAACGCTGCGTCTCTTAAAATCTTTTAACTGCTGCTCTGTCAAGACTACCTGCTGATTATTACGACGAAACATAAAATGTGTTGTCGCCGTGGCCCTCAGTCGTTACCTGAAATTCTTAAGACTGATTCTTACCTTTAATTATTTATACTGGATCGCCATCTGACTGCTACAGCAAACTGTGGAATGAATATACTTACTTCTCTTTAACATAATTATAAGCTGCTGGTGGAGTTTCATAATACTTTGTGACTGGAATTCTTTAAGTTGAAGTTAATTTAGATTTGATAAAAGCGGAAGCTCAGTTTAGACTTTTCTTTTAAGATAACAATAAATTCCGTAAAGCATTTACGTGAATGATTTTGGGATAGAAAATTCTTAATGCATTTAGTCTGGTAGAAGTTAACTATATTCTGAGAACGATCTTGACAAACAATTACAAGGGGTATAGTTCTTTACAAAAATTCTTAAAAAGTAGCATTGCGCTACATATAGCGAGTGGCTGGCGAGCACACCGCTTCTTTCAAAGTGTTAATTCATACCTCGCTTACAGCGACCTCCTCTCATGTCTCGCTAGCTACGACTGCCTCGTCTCACATCTTACTCGCAACTGCTCGCTTCCAACGCTCAATGCTACAAAAGTGCGGTCTCGCCGCCAACAATGGTTTTTGGTGCAGACATCCCTGCTACCATTACAGATGTATTACTGCGCGCTATTTCCCGCTCTTTCTCAAAATGTATATATGCGCGGTTTCCCGCTCTTTCTCAATAATACACAATGCAATTTAATTAACAAAACAATTTAAATAAGAAACAGTTCAGATAATTACATGCTAAAACAGTTTAAATACGCCTATTACATAATTACACTGTCACTCCTTACAGTGTACGATGTGTTATACTTTTACCATTGTTGCGCCAGAGCTGAGGAGGACGCAGATCTGTCCTGGAATGCTATTCGGATGAGGTGTCGATCTTCGTAGGTGAGAAGTGGACGACGCGCACGTAAGCCATGCCGTAATAAACGGCGACAGACTGTCACCTCTCATAGTGTACGATGTGTAATACTGTTCCATTGTTGCGTCAAAGCCGAGGAGGACGCAGATCTGTCCTGGAATGCTATTCGGATGAGGTGTCGATCTTCGTAGGCGGAGAAGTGGACGACGCGCACGTAAGCTATGCCGTAGTAAACGGAGACAGATTGTCACCCCTCATAGTGTACGATGTGTTATACTGTTCCATTGTGGTGCCAGAGCCGAGGAGGACGTGGATCTGTCCTGGAATGGTATTCGGATGAGGTGTCGATCTTCGTAGGCGGAGAAGTGAACGACGCGCACGTAAGCCATGCCGTAATAAACGGCAACAGACTGTCACCCCTCATGGTGTACGATGTGTTATACTGTTCCAATGTTGCGCCAGAGCCGAGGAGGACGCAGATCTGTCCTGTAATGCTATTCGGATGTGGTGTCGGTCTTCGTAGGCGGAAACGTGGATGACGCGCACGTAAGCCATGTCGTAATAAACGGCGACAGACTGTCACTCCTTATAGTGTACGATGTGTTATACTTTACCATTGTTGCGCCAAAGCCGAGGAGGACGCAGATCTGTCCTGGAATGCTATTCGGATGAGGTGTCGATCTACGTAGGTGGAGAAGTGGAAGACTCGCACCTAAGCAATGCCGTAATAAACGGCGACAGACTGTCACCTCTCATAGTGTACGATGTGTTATACTTTTCCATTGTTGCGTCAAAGCCGAGGAGGACGCAGATGTGTCCTGGAATGCTATTCGGATGAGGTGTCGATCTTCGTAGGCGGAGAAGTGGACGACGCGCACGTAAGCTATGCCGTAGTAAACGGCGACAGACTGTCACCCCTCATAGTGTACGATGTGTTATACTTTTCCATTGTTGCGCCAAAGCCGAGGAGGACGCAGATCTGTCCTGGAATGCTATTCGGATGAGGTGTCGATCTACGTAGGCGGAGAAGTGGAAGACGCGCACCTAAGCAATGCCTTAATAAACGGCGACAGACTGTCACCTCTCATAGTGTACGATGTGTTATACTGTTCCATAGTTGCGTCAAAGCCGAGGAGGACTTGGATCTGTCCTGGAATGCTATTCAGATGAGGTGTCGATCTTCGTAGGCGGAGAAGTGGACGACGCGCACGTAAGCTATGCCGTAGTAAACGGCGACAGACTGTCACCTCTCATAGTGTATGATGTGTTATACTGTTCCATTGTGGTGCCAGAGCCGAGTAGGACGCAGATCTGTCCTGGAATGCTATTCGGATGAGATGTCGATCTTCGTAGGCGGAGAAGTGGACGACGCGCACGTAAGCTATGCCGTAGTAAACGGCGACAGACTGTCACCTCTCATAGTGTACGATGTGTTATACTGTTCCATTGTTGTGCCAGAGCCGAGGAGGACGTAGATCTTTCCTGCAATGCCATTGGAATGAGGTGTCGACCTTTTCGCGGTGGAAGGGGTGGGGGGCGGAGAGGGACGGTTTGGGTAATGCGATCTGGCCCATCTCGTCGTGTTATACGCCCCTCCTTGAACCATTCTGCACACACCCGTTGTACTGGCGGATCACTTCGTCCCACATGCATAGCAGTTTCCCGGATGGACGCATCACATTCAAATTTTCAAATGTTAGTGAATTCAAGGGACCAAACGGCTGTGTTCATCTGTCCCTGGACTTACACACTACTTTAACTAACTTAAAGTTAAGAACAAAACACACACGCCCATGCCCGAGGGAGGATTCGAACCTCCGGCGGGGGGGGATGCATCACATTCTCTCATACCAACAATTCGATTTGTTTCGAACTCACTGATCGGACGGTTCGGTCCTCGCACACTTCTGCGCGGCATCCTACACGTCTGCTCAAGCCACACTGATCCATTACCTTCGGTTTAGAGCGACAGCGATAGCCGTAGGCACATTTTACCGGTAGGTGGTTTTGCGCCGTGATATCGATGTCGACTTTGGACCTGCCGGCCGACATGGTTTAAATGCTGGTTTTTTCTGTAGAACATGCTAATGCCAATGTCCTGTGAATATGAACGTTCTAGCGCTGCTCGTTCAAGGTGTTCTGTTTTTTCTGAACACGAATATATCATTGTGTTTCTGCTAAAAATATTACTTCTTGTTTGATCTGTTTATCTGGGAGATTATGATGACTGGTTTCTCCCAGATGCGTTAAGGTCTACATAGCGATCAAGACTAGCGATTATAGTCTCAAGTATTAAAGTAGGAAATAGTGCGTATACGTCTTGAGGCATAACAGCCCATGGCGTGGAAGGTGTCCAAACTACATTCATCTATTATATGAGAATGAGAGTGAACCATCAATTAGGGCGGTTCACAAACAACAACTCAAGTACACATGTTATTCCAAAGCGTTATCGTGGGAGTATGAGCCAGGACGTCCTGGTGAAATAACACACACTGCTACAGACACCTGTTTATTTTAAAAGACTTTCTCAATAATACATTTTTAAGTCTGACTTTAAAAAAAAAAAAAACAGTTTCCAATAGCTGACAAATTTTCTTTATGAAAAGGAGTTTGCAAGATATGACGTCAACAACTTCCCAATAATACGATTTTCAACTTATATATATATATGAGAACAATTCCTTAAAAGACTTGTAAGTAGCTATTTTCTACTAAAGTTAAAATAGTTGTCTCTTGCCATTTAAATAACTTATATTACACCTGTCAGTTGTTACGAGGTAAATGTGAATAAGCCAGCACACAAACCTTCATAATAAAGGCAGTTCCCCCCCAAAAAAATTCCTTACCTTGGTGAGGGGTGACACGTCTAAAGGGGTCCAGATCACAATAGTCGGAATAGTTATTGGTTGTCTAAAGGGCCACAGCAGATCAGCCCCAAAACTTGCATTACAAGCCACCACCTCCCCGAGTTACCCAAAACCAGAAGATGTAGCAAGGGCGGTGCCTGAACAGACTCTGAACCACAGAGACACACGACACCGACCTTAAATCACCCAATCAAGGTGTGAATGAGTCGGCCCGACCAAGAAGCAATTACCACATTCCCGCGGACAGGCAAACGAAAACTGTGGTGGGAAGACCCCAACAAAACCACTGGCGAAGAAACTCGTACACTTCACTAGAACTTGAAAAACCCTTTTATATATAACTAACACTGTTAAATAAAAACAGTACTCAACTTCTCACACTCCACCACAGCGCCGGGAACACGTCGCACTTCCTTATGCTCGTCAGATCCAACCGCTGCCAGTGGTTTCAACGGCCGATAAGAAGACATACGGTCCCACGCACTGATCTCCTGCTTCACGGGTTCTTAGCTTCATAAGCCACGTACATGCGGGAAAGGCACACTTAGCCCCTGACAGCCAAGAGGTCGGCCAAAGCACGTGGCGAGCAGTTGACGACCCCCAACAACAGGGCACCGCTCGCTCCACCACCTCTCTCGGTCACAGCCCAGTACGTACTGCCTAGATCGTCACGCGACCGCACACTTGCTCCACCTCCCGCCAGAGGGCGGTAGCTATCTAAACACCGCGCCAAACTGAAAGCGCCACTGCAAACACTAGACTTGAAGCGAAAGCACTCCGCCTGGCGCACTTTTCGAAGAGCCGGACACAACTACGGCTCAGAGAGCACTTAGCTACCTTTCAACATAATTTCAAACCTTCTCGAAGATTTTCTTCACTTACACGTGAAAGAAAAGAATTTAATCGCTTACTGCATCTTCACCGTTCATGTAGTCAAATTTCAGATTCAGACACGACGTTTCAGTTTATGATTTCGCTACTGACTCTATTCGCAAAACATTTTATGTACAATATCCACATATAGGATCGAATGTACTTCCAAACCTTTGCACGACATATAGTTCAGGAGATAAGAAGTCGCAAAAATTTGGATGCGTGACAACCCAGCTTTTCTAAACACGAAACTCACATTATCCATATTATACGCATCCAGTGCTTGATTACGAGATCACTTAGCGATTTCCGACAAAGATGAAAAATAATTTCAAACATTTTTCAAATGGGCTTTCGACTTCTTCACTGCTCTCTTGGTGCATAATTGAAAATTAATAAAGCCATTATAGATAGCGTTTTGTGTGTTACACCATGAAGATGTAACGTAAAACATTTCACACGTTAACTCATTTGTACAGTAATCGGACATTTGAAGGTCATTTATACATGACAATTCGATTCTTTGAAGAAGTGAAAGTATTCGTACTGACTGGATGTAAAAGTAGAAATGTTACGAGTGGGGACACTCGGGAAACATTTTGAAATCAATAACTGAAAAAAATAAAGAAATATGACGCTGTGGATTCGAAATTAGAATCTTGCCATTCACGGATTTTGCTCTTCTCTTCTCCGTTTGAGATCTGTATAGCCCCTCTCACCAACATTATAAACTATGGAATATCGTTTCCCAGTCAAACCTCTCAGCCGTACTCTTGGCTGCTACAAACACGTAACAAGGCGTCATCTAGTGATAGGGGTTCATCGTCTCCTAAGCCATCTCAGTCGTTCGTGGACAGGTCCCACAACACTGTATTAAGGCACCTGTCGGAAATAAACATCTGAAAAGTACATAAGGAACAAAAGGCTTCCCCTAATTACTGGTTGATTATAATTAAAGTGCAGCTACATACGGATGTCCAGTGTGGGCTTTATTGTAAGACAGCGAAACTGCTTGTGCATTTATGCGGAGACATTTTACCGTGAGGAACAAATTAGTTCCATTTGTGGCCATTAGACACAAATCTGGAGGTATAAACTGTTTGTATGACGGTATGACATCCACATTGCCATTTTAAAAGCCGTGAAAGCCTACGACTATGGTCAAACGCATCTACGGGGAGGATATGTCAGCATCGGTTCGACGGTTTCAGGGAATGCGTAAGAAGGAGGCACAACTATTTACGATCACCTTCCTTTTACGCTGCACGGCGACAGTTGTGCAATTTCTGAAGGTGAAGAGGGTGTTTCGTCCGGCACAGGCTCACGGTATTTACAACCGAATGGAATCAGGAATGTTACGGAAGAGGATTCTCTAACGCAGCGAACATAGGCGAAAACCAGCAATAAGCTATTATAACTCCACTTATTCATTGGTAATATTACACAGTGTTGTGACTGGAATACGGTTGATGGTGTAATGTGCAGGACTGTGGAAATTATTGCACAGGTATCAGTTAATAGACAGAAGAAGAAGTTTGTTAATGTACAGAAGAACGTGTCGGTAGCTTCAATTGAGGGTAATTCTCGAACTGTTATCATCCAGTCTGATTTTACTGAAGTTGAAATTTGTGTACTAGCCAAAGGAAGCACTTTGGCTGCGACGCCTCTAAAGGTACCCATGCAAATACTGAAGCAGGGCTCGTTTAGCGTCCACAGCAGTCCGCTGATGTAATTGGGATGGACACAGGTAGAATTTTACGTATATGTAAGTCATCTTAAAGTAATGTGTCGCAGGCACACAGGAAGGAGCTGAGCGATGTAAAGACAGATAAAAACACTGATTTTTACCGCAGACAGGAGTAATGCCGCGATTCTGATGAAGGCGCGGCCGGGATAACGCTCCGCCAGCAGGCAGAAATATTCTAAGTCCGAATCAAGGTCACACGTGTTCGAACATGTTATAAGTAGGCTGTTTAGGTTTTTTTATTGGTAACGCCACCGCCACGTAGCGCTCTGTATAAAAATCACTGCCTGTGCCGTGTGCAGTCTGTGTTTAGTTTGCATTGTTGTCTGCCATTGTAGTGTTGAGCAGCGGTAGCTGGATGCTAACAGCGCGTAGCGTTGCGCAGTTGGAGGTGAGCCGCCAGCAGTGGTGGACGTGGGGAGAGAGATGGCGGAGTTTTGTAATTTGTAAGACTGGATGTCATGAACTGATATATATATTATGACTATAAAGGTAAATACATTGTTTGTTCTCTATTAAAATCTTTCATTTGCTAACTGTGCCTATCAGTAGTTAGTGCCTTCCGTAGTTTGAATCTTTTATTTAGCTGGCAGTAGTGGCGCTCGCTGTATTGCAGTAGCTTGAATAACGAAGATTTTTGTGAGGTAAGTGATTTTTGGAATGTATAGGTTAATGTTAGTCAGGGCCATTCTTTTGTAGGGATTTTTGAAAGTCAGACTGCGTTGCACTAAAAACTATTGTGTGTCAGTTTAAGCACAGTCGTGTAAAATTTTTCCAAGGGGACGTTTCAATGTATATAAGCGAGCGAGCGCCACGCAGCGGCTATGTCGCGCTGCTGCTGCTGCACAGGCAACTGCATTGAACGCTGCCAAGATGCCGTACAGAAGATATCGCCACCGTTCTAAACAAACAGTCTACAAGACCATCGAGAACATCGAATTTGCTACAACAGCTGGAGACAAGAAGAATCGTATTCCAGTTAAGTCTGTTGCTGCGCAAGCCCTGCTGAATGGTCCTGCTGTTTTCGTCAGTTGCAGACTTAATTTTAGTTTAGATATAAATGATTCATTTGGTCATTGTAGCTGATGGTTTACCGTAGTCCTCACTAGGACTATCATGAAAAGATCAATAATGTTTTGGATCCCTTCATTTCCTCCAATTATAACAAAATTTCACAAGGATCCGACAACGAAGATTTTAAAAATCACCCATCAAAAGAAGTGGACTTGGGCACAGATAATATCCTTGTTGGTTTTTATGTTGTGTCGTTATTTACCATGATTGAGATGAACGAATCTACAGACACTGCCTCACCACAACCTATTTTCAATACAATAATGATTTTGATGAACAGATTGACGGTGTGACTACGTGCACTCCTCTCAGTCCGGCTGTGGCCAACTTGTTTATGGAGACCATTGAACAACGGGTATTGCAGACTGCCAGGAAAAGACCAGCCAGGTATACCGTTATGTCGATGATACTTTCGTGGTATGGGCACACGGTGCAGCGGAGGTGGATTCCTTTCTGGTACATCTCAACAGTATCAGTCCGAAAATTGAGTTTACTATGGAGACGGTGGATAATGGCCAACTTAATTTTTTGGAGGCGTCTGTTATCAAGAGAGAGGAGAGTACAATGTACCTTAGGGTATATACAAAAACCATGGGTACCGACCATTACCTTCATAAAGATTCTAACCACCACCCCAGACAGAAAAGTGGTGTGAATAAAAACTTGGGAGACATGGCGTACACAATTTGTGAATCGACTTATTTAAAATATGAGGTTGAACATCTACTGTCGACGTTCAAGAAGACTGTTATTCTAACAGGGAAATGTATCTAGCACTTCGCCCTAGGGAGACAGTCGGGATCAGCGAAGAACAATGGCCGCCCAAGGAGACGGTTTTCCTTCCGTTCATCAGTAATACTACAGATCGCACGTTATTTTTATTTAGATCTGACTCAACTTCTTGTATGGATTTTAGTGTGCTCTCACTGGGTAATCCATTCAGGTGTTTCATTTATAATATTTAATTCCAATGGCTGATTTCGAAATTGTACAGTCATCTGCCGTGCTTGTAAGTGTCTGCTTTAATCTACACATTAAAGCACATAAAGTGTTCCAGAACGGAATCACATGGAAAATCATTAGCGGCAGTTCATGCGTGCGATCAATATGAAGTCCAAGCCTACTGCAGTCAATTTTTCAAGCCATAGAATTTAAACATTTTAGAACCATTAAATGGTTGCAGAAGAGACTTTCTCCCAATCGTTTGGGTATATACGTTACTACACTTATCAATGGGTCATTGCACAGATGAAGGAACCACAGTTCCCATCCCCGCTGCCTGAAAAAATAATGCACTATCATGGTTGAGAGCAATAGTGTCTTAATGACAGGTAACACGACCAATCAAGAGGTGTTCCATGAAATTTCTGGCGGACTGCCGGATGTCTTTAACTTGGTGCCACAACATTTCGGTGCAAAGTCTTGTGGGCATCTTCAGGTGCAGGGCAGACAACGCTCGCTGTTCCGGAGCGCTTTGTAGAACACCTGCTGCATACTCGCCTCGTAAGGTACAAGTCCAATATTAGGGAACATTTTACTTTTACTGGTGATTCAGTGAAACACAATGAAACAAAAACTGTCGCCCACACGTCAAACTTTTGGAACTCCATCATTAATGAGTTAATGGAAATGTGAATGACTGTAGGCTTTTATCAACTGGTTTCCAGGTAGACACCGCACGGAACCTTGCCATTGAAATACTTCGTGTTTGCGTAGCCGACGTCGTTCTGAGAGTTTGACGTATTAAGACGACCGATCTGATATCGATGAGGCGAGCTTTTATCACTAACTGCGTGATGGACAGCACTCTGACTTGCTGTAGCCGGGCTTGCGTTGAAACAATAGGTGCGCAGCGAGAACTGGGCGAACCTACAAGTGTGCCGACGGAATCTGTGTATTTTCACCAAGTACAACTGAAGGTGGCAGAAGACTCAGCGCCGGAACATTGTGGCAGCAAGTTGCAGACATCCGGCAGTTCGCCTGATATTTTGTGCAAGAATCTATGCTCCAGAAAAATTTATATTTCTCATCGAGCAAGAACTGCTAGAACTGTTAAAGCAAATATACCTAAGCCTGTCCACATACTCTTTTAAAAGAAAAGTGGTTCCCTGTTATACGATTACTTCTCTGCAGATATGGCCTACATCCAAATAAACTAATTTGCAACCTGATTGAAGAAAACTGAGTAAATAAGTTATACAGATTTTCGTAGAAAACTTTGAAGAGACTGACATAAATCAATGAAAAGATGCGATTGCAGAAGAGCGGGTGAAAGGAAAGTAACAGTCCGAGACAGTGTATTATCTTAGCTCTTCAAAGAAGGAGTAACATGAAATCGGCGTACACAGTACGGACTTTTAAATTGATGATAAGATTGCTGTTGTCTCATCTAACTGACAGGAAAGAACGACAATTGATTCTACTTGTACAGCGGATGAACCTACTGTCAGAGGATTGTTGTTGTTGTTGTTGTTGTTGTTGTTGTTGTGGTCTTCAGTCCAAAAACTGGTTTGACGTATCTCTCCATGCTACTATATCCTGTGCAAGCCTCTTCATCTCCGAGTGTCTACTGCAGCTTACATCCTTCTGAATCTGCTTACTGCATTCATCTCCTGGCCTCCCTCTACGGTTTTTACAGCCCACGCTTCCCTCCAGTACTAAATTGGTGATCCCTTGATGCTTCGGAATGTGTTCCACAAACCGATCCCACAAATTCTCTTCTCCCCAACTGCATTCAGTACCTCCTCATTAGTTCCGTCATCTACGCATCCCATCTTCAGTATTCTTCTGTAGCACCACATTTCAAAGGGTTCAATTCTCTTCTTGTCTAAACTGTGTGTTGTCTATGTTTCACTTCCATTCATGGCTACACGCCATACAAAGACTTTCAGCAAGGAATTGCTGACATTTAAATCCATATTCGATGTTAACTAATTTCTCTTCTCCAGAAACGCTTTTCTTGCCATTGCCAGCCTACAGTTCATATCCTCTCTTCTTCGACCACTATCAGTTATTTTGCTCCCCAAATAGCAAAACCCACCTACTACTTTAAGTGTCTCGTTTCCTAATCTAATTCCCTCAGCACCACCTAATTTAATTCGTCTACATTCCATTACCCTTGTTTTGCTTTTGTTGATTTTCATCTTATATCCTCTTTTCAAGACACTGTCCATTCCGTTCAACTGCCGTTCCAGCGCCTTTGCTATCCCTGGCAGAATTATAATGTCATCGGCAAGCCTAAGAATTTTTATTTCTTCTTCCTGGACTTCAATTCCTTCTCCAAATTTTTCTTCTGTTTGCTTAACTGCTTGCTAAATATGCAGATTGAAAAACATTGGGGATAAGCTACAACTCTGTCTCACTCGCTTCTCAACCACTGCTTCGTTTTCATGCCTCTCGACTCTTATAAGTGGCATCTGGTTTCTGTACAAATTGTAAATAACCTTTCGCTCCCTGTATTTTATCCCTGCAACCTTTAGAATCTGAAAGAGAACATTCCAATCAACGCTACCAAAAGCTTTCTCTAAGTCTACATATGTTATAAACGTAGGTCTGCCTTTCCTTAATCTATCTTCTATGAGAAGGCGTAGGGTCAGTAATGCGTCCCGAGTTCCTACACTATGTGATCAAAAGTACCCAGCGCCTGGATGAAAATTACTTACAAGTTCATGGCGCCTTCCATCGGTAATGCTGGAATTCAATATGGTATTGGCCCACCATTAGCTTGAATGACAGCTTCGACTCTCGCAGGCATACGTTCAATCAGGTGCTGGAAGCTTTCTTGTGGAATGACAGCCCATTCTTCACGGAGCGTTCCACTGATGAGAGGTGTCAATGTCGGTCGGTGGGGCCTGGTACCAAGTCGGCGTTCCAAAGCAACCCACAGGTGCTTTGTAGGATTCAGGTCAGGACTCTGTGCAGGCCAGTCCATTATAGGGATGTTATTGTTGTGTAACAACTCCGCCACAGGCCGCGCATTATAAACAGGTACTCGATCGTTTTCAAAGTTGCAGACGCCATCCTCGAATTGCTCTTCAACATTGGGAAGCAAGAAGATGCTTAAAACATCAATGTAGAGACCTGTGTTGTGATAGTGCCACGCCAAACAACAAGGGGTGCAAGCCGCCTCCATGAAAAACACGACCACACCACACCACAACACCATCGCCTCCGAATTTACTGTTGGCACTACAAGCGCTGGCAGATTACGTTCAACGGGCAGTTGCCACACCCACACCCTGCCTTTGGATCGCCGCATTGTGTACCGTGATTCGTCACTCCACGCGATGTTCAATCGCACAATGTTTGAGCTCCTTACACCAAGCGAGGCGTCGTTTGGCATTTACCGGCTTATGAACAGCCGCTCGACCATGAAATCCAAGTTTTCACATCGCCCGCATAACTGTCATAGTGCTTGCAGTGAATCCTGATGCAGTCTGGAATTCCTGTGTGATGGTTTGGATAGATATCTGCCTATTACACATTACGACCCTTTTCAACTGTCGGCGGTCTCTGTCAGTCAACAGACAAGTCCGGACTCTATGCTTTTGTGCTGTACATGTCCCTTCACGTTTCCACTACACTATCGCATTGGAAACAGTGGACCTAGAAATGTTTAGGAGAGTGGAAGCCTCGCGTACACACAAGTGACACCCTTTCACCTGACCACGTTCAAACACTGTGAATTCTATGGAGCGCCCCATTGTACTCTCTCACGATGTCTAATGACTACTGAGGTCACTGATATGGAGTACCTGGCAATAGGTAGCAACACAATGCACCTAATATGAAAAACATGTTTTTGGGGGTGTACGGATACTTTTGATGACTTAGGTACATTTCTCCTGAATCCAAACATGTTCCCCGAGGTCAGCTTTACCCTTTTTTTCCATTCTTCATTTAAAAAATTGTGTTATTATTTTGCAACCGTGACTTATTGAACTGATAGTTCAGTAAGTTTCACATTTGTCAGCGCCTGCTCTCTTTGAAATTGGAATTTCTATAGCTTTCTTGAAGTCTGAGGGTATTTCGCCTGCCTCATACATCTTGCTCACCAGATGGAAGAAGTTTGTCATGGTTGGCCTTCCCATAGCCAGCAGTAGCACTAAATGAATGTTGCCTACTCCTGTGGCCTTGTTTCGACTTAAGTGTTTAAGTGATTTGTCAGATTCTTCACTCAGTATCATGTCTCCCTTCTCATCTTTATCTATGTCCTCTTCCATTTCCGTAACACTGCCCTCAAATACATCGCCCTTGCATAGACCCTCTATGTCGTACTTCCATCTTTCTGCTTTCCCTTCTTCGCTTAGGACTAGTTTTCGGTCTGCGCTCTTGATACTCAAACAGGCAGCATGTCTGACCCCTAGTGATACATGCTTCTACATCTTTACTTTTGTCGTCTATCCATTGCTGCTTAGCCTTTTGCATTTCTCGCCGATCTCATTTCTTAGACTTTTGTATTCCCTTTCGTCTGCTTCATTTATTGCATTTTTATATTTTCTCTTTTCATCTATTACATTCATACATTACTCAAGGATTTCTACTAGTCCTCGTATTTTTATCCACTTGCTCCTCTGCTGTCTTTAATATTGTATGTCTCAAAGCTACATATTCTTCTGTATTCTTTTCCCCTTTTCTTTTCAATGGTTCCCTAAAGCTCCAACTGGAACTCTCTTCAAAGTCTGGTTCTTTCAGTTTATTCAGGTCCCACCTTCATGAAATCCTGTACTGATTTATTCAATATGCGACTGGAAAATAACCCATCGAGGTAGCCGAGCACGTTACAGCGCCACTCTTGCGGATGGGGGAGGCAACCCTGTACCGTAAACAGTCTGCCTTGCGGATTAACGATGAGGGCTGGTAAGCTGGCCAGCCTGTATGTGGTTTTCAGGCGATTTCCAAAATCCACTTAGGTGCCTGCCTCGGGAACATACTTAGCAAAAACTTCGAAAACTTCCACACACTTGAACATACACTCCTGGAAACTGAAATAAGAACACCATGAATTCATTGTCCCAGGAAGGGGAAACTTTATTGACACATTCCTGGGGTCAGATACATCACATGAT
The DNA here is from genome assembly GCF_023897955.1 of Schistocerca gregaria. NCBI lineage: Eukaryota > Metazoa > Arthropoda > Insecta > Orthoptera > Acrididae > Schistocerca > Schistocerca gregaria. Next base: position 126,716,152 of record NC_064924.1, on the reverse strand, counting down.
CACACTGACAGAACCACAGGCACATAGCCACAGGCAACAGAGCATGCACAATGTCGGCACTAGTACAGTGTATATCCACCTTTCGCAGCAATGCAGGCTGCTATTCTCCCATGAAGACGATCGTAGAGATGCTGGATGTAGTCCTTTTGAACGGCTTGCCATGCCATTTCCACCTGGCGCCTCAGTTGGACCAGCGTCCGTGCTGGACGTGCAGACCGCGTGAGACGACGCTTCATCCAGTCCCAAACATGCTCAGTGGGGGACAGATCCGGAGATCTTGCTGGCCTGGGTAGTTGACTTACACCTTCTAGAGCACGTTGGGTGGCACGGGATACATGCGGACGTGCACTGTCCTGTTGGAACAGCAAGTTCCTTTGCCGGTCTAGGAATGGTAGAACGATTGGTTCAATGACGGTTTGGATGTACCGTGCACTATTCAATGTCCCCTCGACGATCACCAGAGGTGAACGGCCAGTGTAGGAGATCGCTCCCCACACCATGATGCCGGGTGTTGGCCCTGTGTGCCTCGGTCGTATGCAGCCCTGATTGTGGAGCTCACCTGCACGGCGCCAAACACGCATACGACCATCATTGGCACCAAGGCAGAAGCGACTCTCATCGCTGAAGACGACACGTCTCCATTCGTCCCTCCATTCACGCCTGTCGCGACACCACTGGAGGCGGGCTGCACATGTTGGGGCGTGAGCGATGTGCGGGACCGTAGCCCAGCTTCATGGAGACGGTTGCGAATGGTCCTCGCCGATACCCCAGGAGCAACAGTGTCCCTAATTTGCTGGGAAGTGGCGGTGCGGTCCCCTACGGCACTGCGTAGGATCCTACGGTCTTGGCGTGCATCCGTGCGTCGCTGCGGTCCGGTCCCAGGTCGACGGGCACGTGCACCTTCCGCCGACCACTGGCGACAACATCGATGTACTGTGGAGACCTCACGCCCCACGTGTTGAGAAATTCGGCGGTACGTCCACCCGGCCTCCCGCATGCCCACTATACGCCCTCGCTCAAAGTCAACTGCACATATGGTTCACGTCGACGCTGTCGCGGCATGCTACCAGTGTTAAAGACTGCGATGGAGCTCCGTATGCCACGGCAAACTGGCTGACACTGACGGCGGCGGTGCACAAATGCTGCGTAGCTAGCGCCATTCGACGGCCAACACCGCGGTTCCTGGTGTGTCCGCTGTGCCGTGTGTGTGATTATTGCTTGTACAGCCCTCTCGCAGTGTCCGGAGCAAGTATGGTAGGTCTGACACACCGGTGTCAATGTGTTCTTTTTTCCATTCCCAGGAGAGTAGATTTTTTTAGAAGCAGACAGATGGCATACACGAATTCCGTCCTGGGGGATGGGTGGGGATGGTGGTGTGTGAGGAGGGGGGATAAGTGGCGTTAGAAAGGGCATGCTGTCACCAGCAACTATAGCTATTATTGCTGTTCTTGTAGAAAAAACGGGAAAACATCAAAAGAAGAAGCTACTGCACACTGCACTCACCGAGAAGAGTCTTTCGCCAGTGAGGCGTTTTTTGCTTATAGCTTAAAAGTATGCAACACCTATGAAATAGAGTTTCCCTCCCTCAGTAGTTTCCCCATATCAGCTACCTCCAGTGCTCTTATCACATGGCGGTAATCTGATGTCAGAATAGTAATATCATTGCTATGCACGCTCTGTTACAGTTTTTCAGCGTTCAATTTTTTTCAGCATTCAATCCCCATATGTGTCTGGTATGCAAAGCAACACTGTATACACATAAATCTCTTATACAAAGCAGACTGTGTGTGTATGTGTCTGGGATCAACTCCCAAACCACTGGATTGGTTGCATCCAAATTTGACACAGAAACAGCTGGCTCACATGCATCAGCACTATGGGGTTTATGACACCCCTAGCACCAAAACGAGAAGAGATACAAGCAAAAAGTGTTTTTACAGCCCCTGGCGTATAGGCCGCTTGTATGGGAATAGAATAGACCTGCCAAATAAACTTACTTTGTGGGCCAGCCTATATGTGAGAGGCAAGAAATGGTGTTCCAGGCCCCCAGCATGTAGGCTTCCCTGCATGACAGTCATGTTGTGGGAGTGGTATAGTCCTGCTCTAATGAAGTGTTCTGCAGTGGCTTCACATGTTGATGAGCATGCGTGGGAACAGGTTGAGATAGGTAGAGTAGAGGATGGACAGAACGAGTGGGAAGAGGAAATGAAGAGGAATGGAGTGGATGATCGATGAGACAGCTGGAAGCAGTAGAGGTGTATTGTTCAGGTGGAAAGGAAGAGGGGGAGGTAGAGATGAAAAGAGAAGGGGAAGAGAGGGGGGAGGAAAGTATTGTTAATAGTGGTGATGGAGGAAGTGGACAAAGGGAGGGGCAGATGAAGAGACAGAGACAATGCGGAGGGGGAGATACATGGACGGAGGTGGGGTACTAGATGGACGTAGAGGAACGAAGGGGTTGATGCAGAGAGGTGGAGGGTGAGGAATGTTCTGTGTATGTGTCGAAAACATACACAGATGATGCATGCAAAAGTCGAGTCTGTCATTTTCAGGTCACTGACAATGCCTTTCGAAAAATATAAGTGAAAGTTAAGCAGAATGTTAAACTTGGCTTTATACAGTTGTACACAGATGGATATAAAAAGTGCGTTAAAAATAGTATCTTGGATGAGATAATACTGGTCAAAAGTAGAAAAATGGTCTTATAAGCACATGTCTGCAAACAAATATGTGATGGGATAGGTTATTCGACGTGGGCAGTAGATAGCGAAAGTGGTTTGTGCTCGATGCCCCAAATACCATTTTATACGCTTCATAGAATAATACCTGAAGCAAACGTTTAATTGGAAGATTGGTCGAGTTGGTTCAGTGTCATTGCCTCCCCATTCACCTGAACTTACTTTCGTATATTTATGGCTACAGAGGCACTGAAAGACAATCGACAACTTGCACACGTTTGTATAAACCTACGCCCATTACATTTGACGAAATCTGAGGGCAACCAGCAGCGTTCGCACGATTTCGTGATTCTTCGAGGAGGGCTGAAGGATGTGTAAGAAGGATGGCTAACCACAATGAGCACCTGTTCTGGTGTTAACAGACAGACGGCTACCGTAAGATAGAATGGGCCATATCTCGGCAGGTCTTTGTTTCCAAATATTTCTGTAACACTACCATGTGTATCTCTTGTAAGCATATGGGACACGTTTTTCAACGAACTGTGTGGCAGTGGTCTGGCTTGCTATTGGTTGAGATATGTCACATGGGGTGGCAAATGCATGCGGGAAATGTTCCGTAAGACAAAACAATCCCCCCCCCCACCCCAACCCCTTGCCATTCTCTCCCCACCCCCCACACCAAGCAAAGAAGAAAGATCGAAAGCATTGCAATGTCTCTTCGACATCTTTATAATTTTGTTAATTTGTGAACTGTTTGTTTCCAATGATGAATCCAATGTGCACTAGGATTCAAATCAAAGTCTCTGTTGAGCTTAATAGTCACATCGTATTTCGGCCACTTCTCTTATTACAGGGTTTTATTGATGCGGAGGATGAGATACAATTCTTCTTACCATCAAAGGAGTTTTCGTGGCATATCATAAGGCGATGTTTCACTATCGATGACTTTTACAAGTCTCTGAAATTAGTGTAACCTGCCTGATAGGGTGCCCATTCGTTGTTATTGTTGTTGATGTGGTCTTCAGTCCAGAGACTGGTTTGATGAAGCTCTCCATGCTACTCTATCCCAGGAAAGGTCCTGCATCTCCCAATACCTACTGCAACCTACATTCTTCTGAATCTGCTTAGTGTATTCATCTCTTGGTATCCCTCTACGATTTTTACCCTCCATGATGCCGTCAAATACTAAATTGCTGAATTGGTGATTACTTGATGCCTCAGAACATGTCCTACCAACTGATCCCTTCTTCTAGTCACGTTGTGGCACAAATTTCTCCCCAATTATAATCAATAGCTCCTCATTAGTTATGTGAAATACCCATCTAATCTTCAGAATTCTTCTGTAGCACCACATTTCGAAGCCTTCTATTCTCTTCTTGTCTAAACTACACTCCTGGAAATTGAAATAAGAACACCGTGAATTCATTGTCCCAGGAAGGGGAAACTTTATTGCCACATTCCTGGGGTCAGATACATCACATGATCACACTGACAGAACCACAGGCACATAGACACAGGCAACATTGCATGCACAATGTCGGCACTAGTACAGTGTATATCCACCTTTCGCAGCAATGCAGGCTGCTATTCTCCCATGAAGACGATCGTAGAGATGCTGGATGTAGTCCTGTGGAACGGCTTGCCATGCCATTTCCACCTGGCGCCTCAGTTGGACCAGCGTCCGTGCTGGACGTGCAGACCGCGTGAGACGACGCTTCATCCAGTCCCAAACATGCTCAATGGGGGACAGATCTGGAGATCTTGCTGGCCTGGGTAGTTGACTTACACCTTCTAGAGCACGTTGGGTGGCACAGGATACATGCGGACGTGCATTGTCCTGTTGGAACAGCAAGTTCCCTTGCCGGTCTAGGAATGGTAGAACGATGCGTTCGATGACGGTTTGGATGTACCGTGCACTATTCAGTGTCCCCTCGACGATCACCAGAGGTGTACGGCCAGTGTAGGAGATCGCTCCCCACACCACGATGCCGGGTGTTGGCCCTGTGTGCCTCGGTCGTATGCAGCCCTAATTGTGGCGCTCACCTGCACGGCGCCAAACACGCATACGACCATCATTGGCACCAAGGCAGAAGAGACTCTCATCGCTGAAGACGACACGTCTCCATTCGTCCCTCCATTCACGCCTGTCGCGACACCACTGGAGGCGGGCTGCACGATGTTGGGGCGTGAGTGGAAGACGGCCTAACGGTGTGCGGGACCGTAGCCCAGCTTCATGGAGACGGTTGCGAATGGTCCTCGCCGATACCCCAGGAGCAACAGTGTCCCTAATTTGCTGGGAAGTGGTGGTGCGGTCCCCTACGGCACTGCGTAGGATCCTACGGTCTTGGCGTGCATCCGTGCATCGCTGCGGTCCGGTCCCAGGTCGACGGGCACGTGCACCTTCCGCCGACCATTGGCGACAACATCGATGTACTGTGGAGACCTCACGCCCCACGTATTGAGCAATTCGGCGGTACGTCCACCCGGCCTCCCGCATGCCCACTATACGCCCTCGCTCAAAGTCCGTCAACTGCACATACGGTTCACGTCCACGCTGTCGCGGCATGCTACCAGTGTTAAAGACTGCGATGGAGCTCCGTATGCCACGGCAAACTGGCTGACACTGACGGCGGCGGTGCACAAATGCTGCGCAGCTAGCGCCATTCGACGGCCAACACCGCGGTTCCTGGTGTGTCCGCTGTGCCGTGCGTGTGATCATTGCTTGTACAGCCCTCTCGCAGTGTCCGGAGCAAGTATGGTGGGCCTGACACACCCGTGTCAATGTGTTCTTTTTTCCATTTCCAGGAGTGTATTTATCGTCCACGTTTCACCTCCGTATATGGCTACACTCCATGCAAATACATTCATAAACGACTTCCTGAGTTTTAAATCTGTACTCGATGTTAACAAAATTCTCTTCTTCAGAAACGCTTTCCTTGTAATTGCCAGTCTACATTTTGTATCCTCTCTACTTCTACCATCATCAGTTATTTTCCTCCCCAAATGGCAAACCTCATTTCCTAATCTAATTCCCTGAGCATCACCCGATTTAATTCGAATACATTCCATTATTCTCGTTTTGCTTTTGTTGATGTTAATCTTAAATCCTCCTTTCAAGACACTGTCCATTCCGTTCAACTGCTCTTCCAGGTCCTTTGCTGTCTTTGACAGAATTGCAATGCCATCGGTGAACCTCAGAGTTTTTATTTCGTTTGTTTCCTTTACTGCTTGCTCAATATTCAGATTGAATAATGTCAGGGATAGGCTGTCAATGTGTAGAATTGAGAAGACACGGATATGTTTGAGTGTGACCTAGGGCAGAGTGTGATGGCCTGGAGGCTTGCCACAAGCATTTCGGAAACTGCACTTCTTGTCTTGTGTTAGAGAAGTTCATTCGTGAACAATTACATGGGCAGCTACGGGTCCCGTGGAGCTCCTGCTAGGCACCTTGACGGCCAAGGAGTATGGTACATTGGTTGCATACCACGTACACCCGTCTGTGACGATCATGTTTTCTCCAACGGCAGTGGCACTTTTCAACAAGATAATGCGACATGTCACTAGGGCAAGAATGTGATGGGTGGTTCGCCAGATGGAATACATCTGACATGAGACTGAACGTGACGTCAGAGCTCATCGGCTCCTTCCCCGGAACTTAGGGGAATTATGTGACTTGTGTGCACATATGTGGTGCCGACTCCTCCCAGCGACCTATCAAGGCCTTCTTTCTTCCATGCCACGACATGTCGCAGCTTTTATCCGTGCCAGAGGTGGATATACGGGCTATTATGTAGGTGGTCATAATGTTCTGGCTGATCAGTGTAAGCAATAACATAGCTGGTAAGAATAAAGATGTGACCGGCAGAATACCATAGAAACAAGCAACATGGAACAACATGGCTGACCCAATTTTCAATACAGATGTCAAGCATCATCATCATGAAATAAACTTTCATAATTGGAAAACATCAGAAGTAACTGTTCCAGCTACAGTTTAACAACTAGAGCTCCACCAGCATCAAAGGAGCAAAGTTATACATTTGTGACAGAACTTACGACAGCGACATTGCACTGATGTCAAGAGCACTTGATATACATAGCACAAATTCTTCTATAATACGTTAATTTATGTACTTCAAAATCTGAAATATTGTACACAAACCTTAAATATTATTTAGTGTGCAGACGTGGTACAAAGCTGTATCACTTTTCAACATAATCTCCCCACGCTCAGTGCATGTCCTCCAGTGCTAACAAAGTGCATAAATTCCTTTAGAAAAAAAATATTTTTGTAGTCGGCGCAACCACTCATGCACCGCTTGTCGTACCTCTTCATCAGAACGGAACTTCCTTCCTCCCATTGCGACTTTGAGTGGTTCAAACATATGGAAATCACTTGGGGCAAGATATGGTGAGTGCATAAATTAGGTATGGTGGATGAGGAAGTGAGTGATGGAAGTGAACTCAGGTTTCGTCCCTAGTAACGATTCTTGCAAGGAAGCCATCACCTTCTCATTCGAAGCGCCGAAAACGTTCTCAGAAACATAAACACGTCGTTCTCTTATTTCAGGAGTCAGCTGCCGTGGCACCCATCTTGCAGACACTTTGTGAATCTGGAGCACATGATGCACAATGTCGTGTGCTGACGCATGACAAATCTGTAAACATGCTGCAACGTCATTCAGTGTCACTCGGCGGTTTTCCTTCACTATGACTTCAACTGCTGCAATGTCCTGTGGAGTCACAACTCGTTGTGCCTGACCAGGACGAGGAACATCTTCCACTGAAGTCACACCATTTGCGAACTTCCTACTCCATTCGTTGACTTGCTGCTGTGACAAACATGCATCACCGAACTGGACCTTCGTTCGTCGATGTGTTTCAATAGGTTTCACACCTTCACTACGCAAAAGCCGAGTAACAGAACGCTATTCTTCGCTGGTGTAAGTCTCAAGTGGGGCGTCCATCTTTATACTGATACTGCGACGGAATGTGTGCATCTCCACTATGCTGTCACCTACAGGCCATTCTGCACACTGTTTGTAGCACGCTTACCAACTTACAGGATAACGGCGCGAAATTATTACAAATTTAAGGTTTTCATTTGACTCGCCCTCGTATTTCCACAAATAACCTGACGATGGGAGTCACGCCGAAATAGACCTGTTGCAATAAAAAATACAACCGAACACAGCAACGTCTTGGTCTCATAGCATAATATATACTGTCATTTGTATTAGGCGTGGCACAGTACAATTATTAGGTAACAATTCGAAAGGAAACGCAACGAAACACACATTTATTACTCAATCACTTTCTTTCCATTAATAGTTAATCATCACTCGGCTACATTAGTTTTTAGAAAAAGGAACTGTGCATACTTTACGTACAGGTCGTTGCTGATGCATTACAATAGTAGTTTGATGTGGCAACCACCAACGTTGTTAGAGACGTTGTACCTAAGAAGCTTGTCATGGTGAACACTCTCATCCCAAGTGGTGTGTCTTCAGTTTGTAGTGCAGCGATCAGAACTCGTGCCAGCAGATCTTCCTTTATCTCTACAGGAGTGTCTTAAATTATACTTTGCATACGAAACCACAAGAAGTAGGCCATAGGATTTAAATCCGGTGCTTGTAGCGGTCACGCAGCTGGACCACTTCGGACTATCCATCTTTTACCACATCGTGTGCTGAGATGTCTCCGAACCACATGTGAGAAGTGAAGTGCTGCACCATCTCGCTGAAACCACTTTTCCTGGCGAACATTCAGTGACATGTCATCCTGTCAGCCCTATTGCATACCAGGATAAGCAACTCTGAGGCTTTCCCCTTTCCCTTAGCAAACGTAGGCACGTTACACATCTGAAATGGAATCATCGTACAACGGAAACGGTACGTTTCCGGACATGGGTTGCTGTTCAAAATATTATGTAGTCACTCCCCTCTACAAATCCTAGAAGTTTGTAACGGGCATTTCCGATCACCCTGTATAATGGAGTGGATGAGGAAAATGAATGAACGAAGTTAGATACAGAAATATAGACTTCCAAGCAATCTCCTAGCACGTGCACATACAGATATATTTATTTTTGTTCCGGGAAATTTCTACTCCGAGTCCCTTATATCATCATCATTAGAATACACAGTGTCAATAGCAGGTTGGTTGCTTCACCCTTCACTTTCTGATAATCTTCTACGTCATTTGGAAACAAATGTTTCTGGTTTGTGCTTAAGATTTGCATGGGATGGATGGTAAATTGGGAACACAGATGGATGTAACTACTGCAGATTTTGTTATTTCTCTGTTACGACAGGTGGTGATGGTACATTCAACTGTGTTATCGCTGAATTACGGAGTTCTAGGTTTCAGTATCTTAAGTCTATGAAATCAAAATTCATGTCATCATCGAGAGTTTTCTTATAAAACATTTCATAGGGAGTTGTCTGAAACCAGGAACTTGCTCAGTTAGTGGTCTTCAGTGATCTGTATTTTATAATATATACCCAACACTTCATGATATTTTACTTCTTGTTGTGATTCCTGCATTATTACTAAAGGATCACTGCAGACTGAGGAAGTTGTGGTACATACCTCAGAGCTCGAACGGAAAGATTTAGGTGTTCCTTTTTCCCGCGCGCCATTTTATAGTTGAATGGTAGAGAAGTAGTATGAAAATGGTTCGATGAAACCTCTGCCAGGCACTTAAGTGTGGATTGCAGAGTAACCATGCAGATGTAGATGTAGATTAGTAGTTTCTCTGCTTGTCTGTTCACTTTTTCCATTCTTCTTAATACGTTCACCTTCTTCCTTTCTTCTGTTTTAACGTTTCAATGCAAAAATATATGCTAATTTCTAACACATCAAATCGCCTGATCACAACAATTTACAAAATATTTGGAACCAGACATGTATGCATTTTGCATCTCTTTGCATCCAAAAAGAAAACACTTCTTGTTAAGTTCTTAAAATAAGCGGTAGGAAGTAGTTCAGGTCAACCGATACACCTGTATCCCTTTGCCACTAGAATTTGGTTCAAATATCTCTAAATGTCAATTTTGTCAGTTACACCGAGTTGTTTCTAAGAGTTTCAATATTTAGGTTTTCGATGAAGTCCTCATATAGTTGGACTCCCGTGGCCTGTGGCACTTGCATAATGAGGCATGGGCACATGTTGCTGATGATTTACACTTCGTGCGCAACTGTGGTGAAAGGCAGATAGGTACAACGGGGTGCCTACCTTGCTCTCCACTATTACTTTGAAAGGACTGCCAATATCTGTGCGGTCCATTTAATGGGAGCCGTAGGCAATGATCCTGGTACCTAGGAAGGTTACTCGCTGCTTATATTATTTCTTAAGTCACTGTACGCCAGTGACACTAATTTACTTTTTCCCCACCGAGCGATGGGTGCAACAGCAGAGCAGTAATGATCAGGATTTTTGTGTGTGAGATCGTCTCAAAGTTGTAGTGTACAGCACTGCCGTTGATACGGCTGAACAAATAGAACAGCGAATCGTATCGTTTTTCAGGACTTAGGAAATGATTTGGGGGAGACTGCAAGACACCGTGTCTCACTGCAGAGACCAATGGAGTCGTGCTCGGAAGTGCGCGTCCTTAAACAGGTCCGAGTGTTCAGTAAATTGTAGCGTGTAATGTGCTGCAGTAGTACTGCATAGTGCTGTTGAGACAGGACGTGAGTGAAATCTGAGCCAAATCAGATGGAAACGTTGTCGAGGAGTTTATATTTTAAATGATTTGCTAGTGAGTAAATAAATATTTGACACCAATTCGCAGGCGGCTGGTGACCACACGTTCAGAAATACCTCGCAAAACGTTCGTTTGCAGATTCATGTTTACTGGTTTTTTCTCTCAATGTTATTGTGTACGTTAAACTGTGTCAGATTCCACTGTCATTTACAATACATTTGGTATATTTTCTTTTCAAAATAAAGTGACCTCCATTGTTATTGTATTTGTTTTGATCTTTTGATCGTCATTTAAAGACTGGTCTTATGCAGCTCATCCCGGAGTTCTGTGCTGTGAGAGCCTCTTCACCTCTACATAACTACAGCAACATCCAACCAACTAATCCTTATTACTGATTTTCAAGCCTTGCTCTCGATATATAATTCCCCCTCCTCCTTGTATTTACATCCATAATGTGATTTACGGGCCCTTGATGGCTCAGGATGTGTTCTGTCAACCGATCCCCTCTATTAGTCAAATTATGGGAAACATCTCTTATTTTCCAAACTCGAATCCCTACCACTACCACACTTACTCTGCCAAAGTAAACTTTATCGACCTTTTGCAGCCCGACATTTTAAAGTCTTGTATTCTCAGTTTATGAAAGATGTTTGTAGTCGACGCTTCAGTTCCGTTTATTCCAGACAAATGACTCCAGAAAATACTTCCTTAAATTTACATTTATATTCGATGTTAACAAACTTCTCCTTTTCAGAAGTTCGTGTTTTCATATTGCCAGTCAGCATTTTACATCCTCAGTCATTTTGCTGCCCAAACTGCAGAGCTCCTCTGCTACATTTAGTCTCATTTTCTAATCTAATTGCCTTTGCACCACCTGATCTCATTTCATTGCATTCCATTATCCTACTTTTACACTTGCTGGTATTATTCTTATAACTTCTCTTCAAGATACCACTCATTTCGTTTCACAGATCTTCCATGTTCTTTGCTACCTCTGACAGATTTACAATATCATTGGAAAATTAGAAAATTTTTATTTCTCTTCCGTGGATTTTAATTCGCTTTCCAAATTTCTGTTTGGTTTTCTTTAGTACTTACGCTATACAGAAATCGAATAAAATTGGGGATATGGTGCAACACTGACTCATCTCTTCTCAGCTATGCCTCCCATTCACATCCTGATTCTTAGAAATGCCGTTTGATCTTGTACAAGCTGTAGATGACAATTCGCTACCTGTATTTTTTTTCTGAGGCCTTTAGAATTTCAAAGAGTACAGTCCAGTCAAAGTTGTCAAAAGCTTTATTTTAATCTACAAATGGTAAAACGTATGTTTGCCTTTCTTCAATCTATCTTCGGCAAAAAGTCATAGTATTGCCTCAAGTGAGACTAGATTTCTCAAGCATCCAAACTGATCTTCGCTGAAGTTCACCTGTAGTTGTTATTCCAGCTTATTAAACTGACAGTTCGGTAATAGCCACACATGTCGGCGGTAGCCTTCTTTGGAGTATGAATTAGTAGCAGTTACCTGAAGCTGTACTCACATATCAATGTTTTTCTTATGATGTGTATGGTGCGGAAAAATGTACCTGTAAAAAGGCCAGCTGCCCTCACATGTCTACTGTTTCAGGCAAGCATAGCTCGTTGTCTCCTGCTCCCCTCCCCTCCCCCCACTTTCACGATTGTGCCAGTAGACGATGCAGCAACACGCGCAGCGTCTTAGCCAAATGGTTCATACGGAGGAGCGTGGGTAGGAGGGCATCCTGCTATTGATGTGGCTATACACTGTGCAACATACACATTATGCAAAAAATCAAGAAAGTTAATATATTTTAAGGTGGTTTGTTGTCGCTGATGTGAAAGAGAGATGTCTCGTGCCCTACTTCATCTTGTCAGGGGACCATAGATTTACTTTTGCGTTCAATAATGTTGCCATGGAAGTATGGATTAAAGACCTGGTTTGTATAAGCATTGTATTTATTGTATTGCATTATTTCCTAGAATATATTAACCAATAAAATAATGTCCATACATATGATGAGGTCCAGGACTCAAAGAGAAAATAGCTTTTCAGATAGTGAATATGTTTCCTTAGTTCGCGCTACATTAAATATACTTCTGACCGAGTTGAAAATATTTACAGCGCCATGTAATCGTTCTTTCGTGTACTAAGAACCTAACAGCGCCATCTATTGATTCTTTAGTTTACTACGCCGTGATTATCGTGTTACTGACATAAGCCGAGCAGACGATTTTAGATATAACATTAAATTACAAAATCTGTCTTCTATCGTGTTCCGATTTTAATGGAATACTGTCTGTTCGTTGCCACAAGCTAAGCTCAAGTAACATGTGAAAACCCCATGGAATTCGTATAGTATTTTTGGAGATTAGTGTGAGAAACAGACACACACAACGGTTTTCGAAAAAAAAACTTTAAATAGTTACACCTTTTTTCCCCGAAATTATATTTTGATGAAATACAGCCTATGTGTTGTGTTCCAGCTATGTTCAAGTTACCTGTGAAAGCTCCATGAAAATTCGTCTATTGTTTTTGGATATTAGTGTTTCCAAATAGATAAATAGACACAAGTGCTTTACAGTTTTATTATTAGTTTATAGATATGCAGAAGAATAGATTACAATAGTTTTGAAGTCTACAGGTATTTCGCCTGTCACTGTATCTTGCATAAGGCACCTCGACTAAATAACGTCACGTAGGGATTTAACGCCACCCAAATAATTTAGTGTAATCGTACCAGGCACCGCTAATGTGCCGTATGGGTCTGTATTGTGAGGGCAATTAGCTGCAGAAAAGGTGTACATGTTCGTTACTTTTGTATCCCGCCTGGAAGTCGGCGCCTGGATCTGCTCCTGCAAACTGAAGGGTAGGAGCAGGAGGGACAGCACTTCGGTACTGCGATTAAAATATTAGATATTTACTATAGGCAAAAACAAGTTAATAAATGGTTACATAACTTTGTGTACATCCCGTCTTGAGTAGTACAAGGTCTCAATAGCAAGTCAACATACATTGTAGTTTAAGCGATGTTCCAGGTCATCTAATCTCGATGAAATGGGCAGAATCTGCAGTGCAGCTCGTAGACGTGCACAGCGCCTCCTAGAGGGCGCTGTCGTCGGTGTCGGTGCCGTAGTGCCAACCTACGCCGTGGCATCGTAGCTATCGATAACATACCTACCACCATTCATCTCAACGTTACATTCGTCTTGTGTCACTCATCTGAGCGGCTGCTGTTATATCAAAGTAAGCCTTATTGATTGTTTTTGCCGCTGTATAAATGAATAACTATATAAAACTAAATATTTTCGTGACGCTTCAAGGTTCTCCTTTACGGTTACGAATCTTAATTTATAATAACACATTGCAATATTAGAAAAGCGTATGTATACTGCTACGAAGTACGCGGTAGCACTTTAAGACATGGTGGCGCTATAGGTCTACGTACAGCAGTATATGCCGTTTTAGATTTACATACAAAAAAATTATGTTATTACAGTTACGGTACACAACCAGAACATTCACTATTTTATGTATTTATAATATTAAAAAAAATGGTGTTGCCTGAAACTACCGTAGCTACTCTAAATGGTATTTTCTCTAATTTCAGATGCCGAAGAGACCACCATGGTCAGAAGAACGTTTGAAGGCTGGAATTAATGCAGTAAACGAAGGAATGAGTATGAAAAGAGTTTCAGAAGTACATAAAATTTCTAGGTGGACTCTACGCGATCATACCTGTAGTGTCTATTAATACTGCATACTCGGATCGCTAGACAAACAATCGAACCAGGGGTGTTAATGAGTTTTATTACAAAAAGAAAATAACCATACTTTGCCAATCACACAGATGTGTCACAAGAAAAAGGGCGACATACAAAATAATCAGTCATCTTCAGTATAAGCAATCCTAAGTCTGTGCTACATAGTACAAGCTAAGTGAGTAGAGTTGACGCTGCTATCCAACTGACTAATCTTGAAGCTACTATTCAACTGGGACGTCACCAGTCGGTCACGCCCCTTATGTCCTCTTCACATAGGGGTCGCTGCTGTTGCGTTGTCGTCCTGGAGGGAGCTCCAGTCATCGTGCAATTGGCTGACTTCTTCTCACAGCCTTCTCTGCCCTGTCGTTCCCGACTGCCGTGCCGGCGTTTGACTTTACGCCGTAACAATACCCAGACCAGATCAGGTGCCAGGGAGCTTGACGGTAATCCTTACCTTAGTAAGGAAATGGAAGAAGAACTATGTTATCGCAGTTTTCGATTGACTGAGATTGGTATGCGAATAACTGCGAAAGTTTTGCGTGTCTTTGTTTTTAACTTCTACCTACGTAAGAGTTCACAACAGCATTTAGATCTGTAGGAGCAGTCTTCTGGCGGGAACTATTTGAAACTGTCTCCTGGAGGTAGTTGCAAGAAAAACATAAATAATGAATCCAGGTCGTGCAATGAAATTAAATAACTTTATTGTGAGAGATCAAAGCTATGAAGTCTTGATCGAAAAATACCTAATGATGAACCAAGCACAATTACTCTTGGAACATACGTCCCACCGATGGTAATTTTAAAGGACCAACGTTTGAGACCTGAGTGGAAAACGTACATGCCTCCTGGAACTGTGACTGTCAGGAGTGTAAAGAATTCAGTGACAACTTTTTTATTCATCAAATGGCTTGACCACTTCGTCCAATACAAGGTATCTGGAGAAGTGGTGCTGATATTTGACAGACCGTCATCCCATATGGATGCGAACATCGTAGCCGCTTCAAACATGGCTTCGTACTGTACTACGTCCCTAGCAATACGGCACACGAACTGCAGCCAGTGGATATAAGACGGTTTTCAAACCTTTCGAGACCTGGGACGAAGAAGTTAAGTTATTCTTCGACATGAAAAGTCCAGTGACTTCAGGAAAAGAGACTTCGTAACAGTTTTCGCCACGGTATTTACAAGAGCTTTGACATCGAGCAGCATGATGAGTGGGTTTATGGTCACTAAGATCTATCCCTTCAACCCTAACGTCATTCCTGAAGATGCATTTGCTCTGTCAGCTGTATCTGAAACAGCAGAACAAGCAGAAACAGCAACTGGGAATCAAAATATACCTACAGCGGAAGGTTCACATCCCAGTAGTACTCAAGATTACCCGTGAAGAGTGTCTTCACAAAGTTTTCTCACAGTGGTTCTATCGAGAATGGTAACGAAGAAGTGACAGAAACAGCACGAACAACGATACCTCCAACTCCGTTTTCTGCTGTTCTCTGCAAGGCAAAAGGAAAACACCCTGAGAGGATCGCACGTAAATCCTAGATCTACAAAGGAACTGCAATTAAGGCCTGACTGTTTAATGACGTGGAAAAGAACCATAAGAAGACCACCTCTTCAGAAGTTCGTGCCAAAAGGGATCACCAACGCAGCAAAATTTCGGGTACAGGGTGGGTATGTTCGCTGTGTGATGAAGACCGTGTGAAGAACACTACACTGCGTAAATTTTGTGAGACATTTGCGTGATAAACATGGAGGCAGTAGAAAAAACACAAACTTTGCAGTGTACAAGTGCCCACGATGTGTAAAGCGCTGACGTTGATGTGTGAATATTCGTATGCTATATAAGCTCAAATGGGGTTACACTGTGACATTTTAGTTAATTAATGATAATTATTCGTGAAAATATCTCCTTATTTGGTGGTTAAAATATGAGCCGTTATTGGACCATGTTTTCCTAATAATGCCAGAACGCAAAATTTTTCTAATTCGTAATTTCTGATCCTCCAGAAATGAGACTCAACACTATCTTTATTTTCAAAAGAGATTAAAGAGCCACGCTCACAAATTTTGTGGTTCAGTATGACTTACTAACGAAACTACAACATAGGCTACACAGGTATCCAAAATTAAAGCAAGAAACCGCTATTTCACCGTCCTGATTCTAAGTCACGATACAATCGCACCAACTGTCTACAGATGTCCGTACGGTCGTGATCTGTACGGAAGATGGGATTCCGGTCAACGGGCAACCACGCCAGAGATGACGTCAGAGCACCCATCAAATAGAGTAGTATTTGTCGGGTAGTCCTACATCCACAATCGCTGAGTAGACAGTCAGAGACGGTGCAGTATTGCACAGAGAAGACGCCTACTAGAGTTTGTGTAGTGGAGAGCCATAGGAAGACTGGAAACAGGACAGCCGCAAACTGATGTGGTCAGTTGGCTTGATGTGAATCGCTCTGTTGTTTTTCGGATGTTATGACAGTTTGTAGAGGCCGAAACTGTATTCCAAAGACCAGGGCGGGGCCGACCACCTGTGACATCAGAAAGAGAAGGCCGTTATTGGGCTGTAAGGATGTAACGGTGCCATTTTAGTACCGCAGGGCAACTGAAATTTCACCTCGAAGTATCCACTGGAAGTGTTGTATGGAGGGAAAGGGTGTACAGAAGGCTTCATCAGATTGGCCATTATCGTTGGAGACCAGCTCTGGCGTGTCTTCACAGAAAGGAACGTCTAGAGTAGACCCGTCAAAATGCCACCTGCACGGTCGAGCAGTGGGCCACAGATCAGAGTCCCAACGGATTCGCATCTGGAGGAAACGTGGAACACGATTTCGCGACCCAAACATTGTGGAAAAAAATTGGTATGGAGCAGGATCCCTAACGGTGTGGGCAGAGCACTATTCCATAACATTGTACCGATGAGTCGTCAAGGTTTAAATGCTTCCAGGTATCGTGACGAGACCGTGAGACCTCATGTGCCGTTTTTCCGAGATGCGGGTCCAGACTTCGTACTGATGGGCAACAATGGTCGACCTCATAGAGCTTGGGTGGTTGATGTTTTCTTGGAGACAGAAAATACCAAACACAGGACGTGGCCTGCTATCTGTTCCGATTTGAATCGCAAAGAACTTCCGTGCGATGCACTACGGAGACGGATTGTATCACGTCAGCATGCACCAACCACTCCTCAAGACTTGCAGACAGCTCTGCAGGAAGACTGGGCTTTATTGCCTCAACGTCAGATTCATGACATCATTCAAAGCATGCCCCGTTGTTGTCAGGCCTGTATTGCTGCCAGAGGTACTGGCCCCACTAACCAGTTGCCGGAATGTGCGCGCAAATCCGTTGAGTCGGGAAAAGCTAAGAACAGTTTTGTCTACCGTTATGGACGTTGCAGGTGTTTACTTTCTGTATTCTTTACATTGTTCCTACTTTACTATGAGCTGTTTATGCTGTTCTGTGGCAAAATAAACGCAACCTTGCAAAATTTCTAATTGCTGCTTTAATTTTGGACACCAGTGTACTATGTACCAAGGTGGTGGTTTTTGGCTCCCGTACCTTACAAGACGGAGTAGTTTCATCGTGACTTGTTCTGCCAAAGATCTCCGTTATTCTGTGGTAATACCACCAACTCCAGGCAATTTGTTTCAACTTAGGTCGGTCACATCTACATCTACATCTACATCTACATCCATACTCCACAAGCGACCTGTCGGTGTGTGACGGAGGGTACCTTGAGTACCTCTATCGGTTCTCCCTTCTAGTCCAGTCTCGTATTGTTCGTGGAAAGAAAGATTGTCGTTATTACTCCGTGTGGGCTCTAAACTCTCTGATTTTATGCTCATGGTCTCTTCGCGAGATACACGTAGGAGGGAGCAATATACTGCTTGACTCCTCGGTGAAGTTATGTTCTCGAAACTTCAACAAAAGCCCGTACCGAACTACTGAGCGTCTCTCTTGCAGAGTCTTCCACTGGAGTCTATCTATCATCTCCGTAACGCTTTCGCGATTACTGTAACGAAGCGATCTGCTCTCCGTTGGATCTTTTCTATCTCTTCTGTCAACCCTATCTGGTACAGATCCCACGCCGGTGAGCAGTATTCAAGCAGTGGGCGAACAAGCGTACTGTAACCTACTTCCTTTGTTTTCGGATTGCATTTCCTTAGGAGACTTCCAATGAATCTCAGTCTGGCTTCTGCTTTACCGATGATTAAGCCGGCCGATGTGGTCGAGCGGTTCTAGGCGCTTCAGTGTGGAATCGCGCGACCGCTACGATCGCAGGTTCGAATCCTGCCTCGGGCATGGATGTGTGTGATGTCCTTAGGTTAGTTAGGTTTAAGTAGTTCTAAGTTCTAGGGGACTGATGACCTCAGATGTTGAGTCCCAAAGTGCTCAGAGCCAATTGAACTATTTTTGAACCGAAGATTAATTTTATATGGTCATTCCATTTTAAATCGCTCCTAATATCTACTCCCAGATAATTTATGGAATTAACTGCTTCCAGTTGCTGACCTGCTATATTGGAGCCAAATGATAAAGGATCTTTCTTTCTATGTATTCGCAGCACATTACACTTGTCTACATTGAGATTCAATTGCCATTCCGCGCACCATGCGTCAATTCGTTGCAGATCCTCCTGTATTTCAGTACAATTTTCCATTGTTAAAACCTCTCGATAAACTACAGCATCATCCGCAAAAAGCCTCGGTGAACTTCCGATGTTATCCATAAGGTCATTTATATATATATTGTGAATAGCAACGGTCTTACGACACTCCGTTGCGGCACACGTGAAATCACTCTTACTTCGGAAGACTTCTCGCCGTTGAGAATAACGTGCTGCGTTCTGTTATCTAGAAACTGTTCAATCCAATCACACAATTGGTCTGATAGTCCATATGCTCTTGTTGTTGTGACCTTCAGTCCTGAGACTGGTTTGATGCAGCTTTACACGCTGCTCTATCCTGTGCAAGCTTGTTCATCTCCCAGCACCTACTGCAGCCTACATCCTTCTGAATCTGATTAGTGTATTCATCTCTTGGTCTCCCTCTACGATTTTTACCCTCCACCCTGCCCTACAATACTAAACTGGTGATCCATTGATGGTTCATCACATGTCGTACCAACACATCCCTTCTTCTAGTAAAGTTATGCCACAAAATTCTGTTCTCTCCACTTCTATTCAGTACCTTCTCATTAGGTATGTGCTCTTCCTGACACTTAAATCAATACGCCTTCCTTGCCATTGCCAGTCTACATTTTATATCGTCTCTGCTTCGACCATCATCAGTTATTTTGCTCCCCAAATAGCAAAACTCCTTTACTACTTTAAGTGTCTCATTTCCTAATCTAATCCCCTCAGCATCGCCCGACTTAATTCGACTACATTCCGTTATCCTCGTTCTGCTTTTGTTGATGTTCATCTTATACCCTCCTCATACGACTGTGGGGAACTGTATCAAACGCCTTGCGGAAGTCAAAAAACGCGGCTGTGTCAAAGTCTCTGTCATACACCACATCTCATTATCGTCCTCTTCCTCTTTTCCTTCCGTCGTACTGTCGCCAGTTCTTTTCTTTCCGTTGAAGAAAGCCCCAGGTCCAGCTACACTTTGAACACGTGAACAGACCACTGACGCACCGGCTATGCGGAGCCCTGTCCTCGTACAGTACCTGCTCGCCGGTCCCACCGGGTTCGGCTGGGCCCCCGACAGCGGGCGGCGAGGTTCGACGTATAAGAGGCAGCCGATTCGCGCCTGTGTTTTACACGCGGCCCGCTAATTATTTGCCGGCGCGCTGATGGCTCCCGCGACACCGCGAGACACGGTGCAGCGGCGCTACACTTGTCGCGCGCCGCCGGACGTGTTCTGCGCTCCAAATCCCTCCGCCGGCCGCAACAACAGCCGACCGTATTTCATTCCTCAGCACCCGTGTCCCACGAGCAGCGCTGCGACAAGCGCTCCATACGTTGTAACGACACCGGCCGACTCCCGACGTCAGCCCGGCGACAGGCGAGCCTTTCGATCCGACACGCGTGTTGCCCACGTGTTAACTTATTACACGTTGTGAAACAATCGAACACTTCTTTTTTCAAGCACGCCGCACTTTATACATGAGATCAATCATCCGTCGAACACTGGCTGAAACGACACAAATTAAATACAATCATATAACCTCTAGCTGCTCTATACATCACATACGACGAAGAGCCAAATTAAGTGATACACCTGTCTAATATCGTGTATGGCCCTCGCGAGCACGCAGAAGTGCCGCAACACGACGCGGCAACGACTAAACTGAACCGTGATTTATTTTCAAAGAATATTCTCAAGAATTTATTTCATTTATCAGCGATTAATCAAGAACATTAACACATTTAACTACACTATGTTAGCATGGAAGTAGTTGTCAGGGAGTAACTGATGAAATCATAACCAAATTCCTTTTAACAAATGGGGATTTTTTTCACTTTAATAGTGTCTAAGCGCATTTTTTAAAAGATAAAGATTTATTCAGAGGCAGAAAGAAACAAGTTTTTTACTGTATGAGCTTTCGGGCACAAAACCTTGTCGCTCCCTTTTGGAACGGCCGTAGTTACGACCGCTCACAACAGCCTCTGAAAGACTACACTGGTGCAAATCTGCAACACACCAGATAACATTAAACTAAGATTTTTAATTATTTACACAAGCACACAAACTATGCACGACCGTGGGAGGGATGGAAATGGTACAAAACACTAACAATTAAAATATTAACCTTGCCACCGAAGGTGCAACTTGATTTTAACTTGTAAGAAAAATCCTACGGTGAAAGGGTAGCAACTTTATATACTACAACGATCATTTAAATAAAAGCTCGTTGTTGTTGTTGTTGTTGTTGTTGTTGTGGTCTTCAGTCCTGAGACTGGTTTGATGCAGCTCTCCATGCTACCCTATCCTGTGCAAGTTTCTTCATCACCCAGTACTGAATCTGCTTAGTGTATTCATCTCTTGGTCTCCCTGTACAATTTTTACCCTCTACGCTACCCTCGAATACTAAATTTGTGATCCCTTGATGTCTCAGAACATGTCCTACCAACCGGTCCCTTCTTCTCGTCAAGTTGTGCCACAAACTCCTCTTGTCCCCAATTCTATTCAATACCTCCTCATTAGTTATGTGATCTACCCATCTAATCTTCAGCATTCTTCTGTAGCACCACATTTCGAAAGCTTCTATTCTCTTCCTGTCCAAACTATTTATCGTCCATGTTTCACTTCCACACATGGCTACACTCCATACGAATACTTTCACAAACGAATTCCTGACACTTAAATCTATACTCGATGTTAACAAATTTCTCTTCTTCAGAAACGCTTTTGTTGATGTTCATCTTATATCATCCTTTTAAGACACTGTCAATTCCGATCAGTTGCTCTTCCAAGACCTTTGCTGTCGCTGACAGAATTACAATGTCATCGGCGAACATCAAAGTTTTTATTTCTTCTCCATGGAATTTAATACCTACTCCGAATTTTTCTTTTGTTTCCTGTATTGCTTGCTCAATATACAGATTGAATAACATCGGGGAGAGACTACAACCCTGTCTCACTCCCTTCCCAACCGCTGCTTCTCTTTCATGCCCCTCGACTCTTATAACTGCCATCTGGTTTCTGTATAAATTGTAAATAGCCTTTCGCTCCCTATATTTTACCCTTGCCTTCTTTAGAATTTGAAATAGAGTATTCCAGTCAACATTGTCAAAGGCTTTCTCTAAGTCTACAAATGCTATAAACGTAGGTTTGCCTTTCCTTAATTATTCTTCTAAGATAAGTCGTAAGGTCAGTATTGCCTCACGTGTTCCAATTTTTCTACGGAATCCAAACTGATCTTCCCCGAGGTTGGCTTCTACCAGTTTTTCCATTCGTCTGTAAAGAATTCGTGTTAGTATTTTGCAGCTGTGACTTATTAAACTGATAGTTCGGTAATTTTCACATCTGTAAACACCTGCTATCTTTGGGATTGGAATTATTATATTCTTCTTGAAGTCTGAGAGTATTTCGCCTATCTCATACATCTTAGTCACCAGATGCTAGAGTTTTGTCATGACCGGCTATCCCAAGGCAGTCAGTAGTTCTAATGGCATGTTGTCTACTCCCAAGGAATTAAATCCCATGAAATACAATCTTAAATAAAATCCTACACGGTTGGCCAAACAATAGTTAAGATGCTCTACAGTGCACATACAGCGTCTCTCAGGATCATAGACAATAATTATCAAAGTTTCCAAAGATCAAAACATATTTCAGGTATCAGGCCCTTACACTCCAAGCAATAAATTCGTTAACACAACAAATCCGCCAGCATGACAGAGGCAGCTACTAACGTACGGTAGATTGATAGGGAGATTACCGAACAACCCGAACTGCAGGTTGCTCCTAACCCAGCCCTCCTCCACAAGGGAAAAACGGACCACCCAATTTTTAAACAACCACCTTCCCATGGGTGGGCAAACGGGGACGAATGGTGGGACGTCCCCAAAGCAAAACGGCTTATGACCTCACCAAGAAAAGAATTTAACAAGAGTAAATCAAACAACAGATCACCAATCACTACTGATAAACTGAGATTTCTCGAGAAGACCTGGCGCGGCAGCCCCAAATCGCTCTCCCGAACCGTCCGCTGCCAGCCGCTTCAACGGACGCAGAAAGACGCGACGATCTCCCGTCACTCGGCGTCGCAGCTTGCACCAGCTAGAGTGTTGTCGTGGGTTGACTCCTGTTGCTCTCGTGTCGCTACCCCTCGCTATACGCCATGGCCCACTGGACTCACGCAGCGACCTCACATGCGCCGACGCTCAAGACGGACAAGTCATCTTATGTCTCAGCGCGCGACCGACCAACCGATCGATCCAACCGCCAATGACCATTGCCTGAGGAAACTCAAGCAGACTGGTGGCCTAACGCGGAGACTCAGATGCACTAAAGCCCGTCCGGGCGACCACTCGTTTTCTCTTACTGGCGAAGTGGAAAGGCTCTCATTTTGCCGGCTTTAAAGGTTGGTCCGAGCGACAGACATAATAGCACTCCGAACAACAGACAGACATTCTGCCTGACAAATGCGGACGAGAGACACACTAGCAATCTGGGGACGAGAGTCTGACCGACTGGCGAGCTTATAGCGCCCCTTAAATGCACGTGAACGGGCAACCTTTCCCCTTTCCCACCAGAGGGAGACACCAAAGCTGCGATTGCCACAGCGGCGCCACCGCCAGAAACGGAGGGCGACTGCTTCACACTACGCGCTGCGGCGCGCTCTTCAAAACAGCAATTTTTACCACGGCTCATAGTCTAATGTCCAAAGAATTGCTGGAGGGAACTGACACCATGAATCCTGCAGGGCTGCCCACAAATCCGTAAGAGTACGAGGGGGTGGAGATCTCTTCTGAACAGCACGTTGCAAGGCATCACAGATATGCTTAATAATGTTCATGTCTGGGGAGTGTGGTGGGCGCCGGAAGTGTTTAAACTCAGAAGAGTGTTCTTGGAGGCACTCTGTAGCAATTCTGGTAGTGTGGGGTCTCGCATTGTCCTACTGGAACTGTGCAAATCCGTCTGGATACACAATGGACGGGAATGGATGCAGGTGACCAGACAGGATGCGTATGTACGTATCACCTGTCAGAGTCGTATCTAGCCGTATCATGGATCCCATATCACTCCAACTGCATACGCCCCACACCATTACAGAGCCTCCACCAGCTTGAACAGTCCCCTACTGACATGCAGGGTCCACGGATTCATGAGATCGGCTCCATACCGGTTCACATCCATCCTCTCAAAACAATTTGATACGTCCGACCAGGTAACATGTTTCCAGTGATCAACAGTCCAACGTCGGTGTTGAAGGGGCCCGGGCGAGGCGTAAAGCTCTGTGTCGTGCAGTCATCAAGGGTACACGAATGGGCCTTCGACTCCGAAAGCCCGTATAGATGATGTTTCGTTGAATGGTTCGCACGCTGACACTTCCTAATGGCCCTACGCTGAAATCTGCAGCAATTTGCGGAAGGGTTGCACTTCCGTAACGTTGACCAATTCTCTTCAGCCGTCGTTGGTCCCGCTCTTACAGGATTTTTCCGGCCGCAGCGACATCGAAGATTTGACGTTTTACCGGTTTCCTGACATTCACGGGACTCAAGTGACATGATCCTGCCAAAAATCCCCACTCCATCGCTACCTCGGAGGTGCTGTGTGACATCGCTCGTGCTCCGACTATAAAACCCCGTTTAAAGTCACTTAAATCTTGATAATCTTCCACTGTAGCAGCAGTAATAGATCTAACAACTGCTCCGTACACCTTTTGTCTTATATTGGCATTCCCCACCGCAGCGCCGTATTCTGCCTGTTTACATATCTCTCTATTTGGATACGCATGCATGTACCAGTTTCTTTGGCGCTTCAGTTTCCAGTGCCACGCGCATCTGCAAGAGGAGGCGGAATGGGATTCAAAACGTGCTGTCTGGCAGCATTACGCTTTCCACTTACAAGAGAAAAAGGACATAGCCCTTCATCAACCTTTAAAAAAGTTGACACTCAAAATATCATTGTATTACTTACCAGTGGCGTTCAGTAACCAGTTTTGGTAGTTAAGGTTGAAAAAAAATTCTGAATTTGCTGTGGGACATCATTGAACATTCCAGTTTCAATCCCGATGAAGTTCTGATAAGTGGCGGCGCTAAAGTAGCCTTCAGTAGGGCGCCTTTAGTGGAGGTGCGTTCCAAGCAGAGAACTGTCGTTGAGTTTCTTTTGCAGAAAGCTAGAACGTCGCATATGCCCATAGAAGCTTGGTCTACGGAGACCTGGCAGTGAACGAAAGCACGGCGAGTCGTTGGGCGAGGCGTCTGTCATCAAAGCAACAAGGTCGCGCAAACCTGACCGATCTCCCACCTGCCGACCAGCCGCACAAAGCTGACCCCTGCAATGTCGAGACGTGTGGACACTCTCATTCGAGGTGATGGTCGGATCGCAATCAAACACTTCGTTAGTTGGGTTTCTGAAAAGTGTGTCCCCACTGCGTTCCTCGCTGCCTAACAGAAGATCGTAAACGGCTTTCATATGTTTGGCCCAGTGAAGGACGCACTCCGCAATATGTGGACGATGGGAAGCTTATTAATGCAGCAAGACACAGGCTCCGATGTAGATTAATGGAGTGGTACCATGCGGTTATACAGGCCTTCCCAGTGAGGTTGTGTAATGTCTTCGTACTGAACCGAGATAATGTAGAAAAATAAGATTTAGTAGACAAAAGATTGGAGAATAATATGGTATACTCTAATCCAGAATAAAACAATCCTCCTTTCAGAAAAAAACATGTTACATTACTTATTGAACCCCTCCAGTGTGCAAGAAGACAATTTTACCTTCAGCTGTGTTCTTTCAGAGAACAAACCTGGTGGCGCCCGTCGGCCAGTGAAGATCGCTATAGTGGGCAGCATCGTTTGTTTTCCGGTTACCGGAAGGCGGTGGCTTTTCTTTACCTGATGATAAAGAACTAGTCTTCCCTTAGCCCGGCTACATGTGTAGCGGTTTGGCGCGATCCTACTGTTCCCAGAGGCGAGAGATATCCACTGGATAAGGTGCGTTTTCTAACACCCTTTGAGAAAGAAACTTCTGAAAGTGCTAGGAGGTAGGAGCATCTTACAGCAAGTACAGTGAGTGACAGCATGAAATGGCAACTGAGGTGCCTACATTTCGTTCTGGAGACTGACTAGCCGAAAGGCTTGAACGTGAAAATAATTTCGTGGCGCGCAGGGGAGCTCGCGAAATCGGGAGTCAACCGGAACCCCTCGCTAGAGCGTCATACGACTACTCCTGGGTCCTTTGGGGTGGAGCTGAGGTTTTAAAAGTGTGGAGGTGATCTTCTGCCACGGATATACGAATGAGCTGGCAACTGCTTTTCCTGCGCGGGGTTATGAAGAGCTCAGAGGTTTTCCAGCTTTTGTTGTCGATGCTCGAGCTCTGGCTCAGTGAACTGAGGTCTCATGTCGGAACGTGCGGATATCACTAGCTAGAGGTAGTACTTGATAACGATGAGGCGATCTTGAAGAGCTTTTACAGAAAACAAATTCCATCTTTTCCAGCAGGCCGGCCGGAGTGGCATGGCGGTTCTAGGCGCTACAGTCTCGAATCGCGTCACCGCTACGGTCGCAGGTTCGAATCCTGCCTCGGTCCTGGGTGTGTGTGATGTCCTTAGGTTGGTTAGGTTTAAGTAGTTCTAAGTTCTAGGCGACTGATGACCTGAGAAGTTAACTCCCATAGTGCTCACAGACATTTGAACCAATCTTTTCCACCCGAAACTTGTGGCGATTTCGTTTGTGTCCTTCTCCTTTATGACTTCCGACTTGACCGTGATTTGCACGAAACCTGTCACAGGTGTTGTAGTGTCTGATAAGGGTGACCTTTATCAAATGCAATGGGCGGATAAGCAAGTTAAAAGGCGAAAAGTCCTTTGGACTCGCCTTTCATTCACTTAATTTGTTCAATTCATGACAAAAACATACGATTAGGGCACTTTTACCCAGTTAGGAAAACACTATGACCACTATGATGCTCATAGGCAAAGGTCCCGAGTTCGAGTCTCGGTCCGGCACACAGTTTTAATATGCCAGAAAGTTTCATATCATCGCACACTCCGCTGCAGAGTGAAAACCTCATTCTGGAAACATCCCCCAGGCTGTGGCTAAGCCACGCCTCCGCAATATCCTTTCTTTCAGGAGTGCTAGTTCTGCAAGGTTCGCAGGAGAGCTTCTGTAAAGTTTGGAAGGTAGGAGACGGATACTGGCAGAAGTAAAGCTGTGAGTACCGGGCGTGAGTCGTGCTTCGGTAGCTCAGATGGTTCGCAGAGCTTCTCTCTGTCGTCTGGTGAACAGTTTTGGCAGTAGAATCAAAGTATATACTGAGAGGATGAGATGCGTTTCCAAAGCCGGGTATGGCACGAAAATACTGAAAATCCATTATCTTTGAGCTGCAGTTGTTTGCTTGACTCGTAGTTCTGGATGTTTCGTTACCTGTGAGAACCGAGTTTTGAGTGTTGTGCAAGTGAAATGGATAAGGTTAATGCATTGAAGGACAAAGGAAATGCCGCCCTGCAAGCGGGCAAGCTCGACGAAGCGATTAAATGTTATACCGATGCAATAGCACTGGACAAAAACAATCACGTTTTATACAGTAACCGTTCAGCAGCGTATGCAAAAGCAGGAAAGTACTCTCAGGCACTGGAAGATGCGGAAAAAACTGTGGAATTGAAACCTGATTGGGCTAAGGGTTACAGCAGGAAAGGATCTGCTTTAGCATATCTGGGCCGTCTAGCTGAGTCTGTTAAAGCATACGAAGAGGGTCTGAAGAAAGATCCTGACAATGCCCAGTCAAAGAAAGACTTGGAAGATGTAAAAGCTCAGCAGTTTGCTGAGAAGGGGATGGCAAACCCATTTAGGATGCCAGATTTATTTATTAAATTGAGAAGTGATCCTCGTACTCGAGCGTATTTGGAAGATCCTGATTATGTGAAATTGATAAATGAACTGCAGAATAATCCAAATAGCCTAGGGACACATTTACATGATACCCGAATTTTAACAACACTAAGTGTTTTACTTGGATTAAACATTGATCCTCATGGAGATGAAGAAATGGAAACTGAACCTATACCCCCTAAACCCGAAACACCAAAACACCAGTCACAATCGAATACAAAACCGAAAGAAGAGAAGACAAATGAAAATCTCTCTGAAAGTCAAATAAAAGCACGGAAAGAAAAAGATCTTGGAAATGAAGCGTACAAGAAGGAAAAGTTTGAAGAGGCTCTGAACCATTATAACAAAGCAGTTGAACTCGATCCGACTGATATGACCTTTCTTAATAACATAGCAGCTGTGTATTTTGAACAAAAGGAGTATAAAAAGTGCATTGAACAGTGTGAAAAGGCTATTGAAATTGGGAGAGAAAATAGGGCTGATTTTAAATTGATTGCCAAAGCCTTTACCAGAATTGGGAATGCCCACAAAAAACTTGGGGACCTGTACAGTGCAAAAACTGCATTTGAAAAATCCATGTCGGAGTTCAGGAACCCTGAGGTGAAGGCTTTGCTTTCAAATGTAGAGAGAGAGATAAAAGAAGTGGAGCGAAAGGCATACATTGATCCAGCTAAGGCAGAAGAAGAGAAGGAGAAAGGAAATGAACTCTTCAAAAATGGCAATTATGCAGAAGCTGTCAAACACTACACAGAGGCAATAAAGCGGAATCCTGATGATCCAAAACTATACAGCAACCGTGCTGCATGTTACACAAGACTTGCTGCATTTGACTTGGGACTAAAAGACTGTGCGAAATGTCTTGAATTGGATCCAAAGTTCACTCGAGGTTGGATAAGAAAAGGTAAAATTCTGCAGGGAATGCAGCAACCTGGCAAAGCCATCTCAGCATACCAAAAAGCACTGGAACTAGATCCATCAAATGCTGAAGCTATTGATGGCTACAGAACCTGTACAATGGCAGTAAACTGAAATCCAGAAGAAGTTCGTAAGAGGGCAATGGCTGATCCTGAAATACAAGCTATTATGCGAGATCCAGCCATGAGAGTTATTTTAGAGCAAATGCAGAATGATCCGAAAGCTCTTGCAGAGCATTTGCAAAATCCTGAAATTGCTTCAAAGATTCAGAAGCTTTTGGAATCAGGATTGATTGCTATTCGTTGATGTAACGAGAGAGACTAATTTGCTCTGACTCATCCGTTTGATCTGCACAGGTGTTGTAACATCACCAGCGCTCAGTCATCTTCGCCTGAATTGTGTGCATTTTTTGGCAAATAATGTAATTCTTGTATTGTCTATGTTTCATTGTATTTTTATATTCAGGATGTGTTATTTAGACGACTGATGAATGTTTAGAAAGCCATTTGACTTTTTGTTTTACTGCCAGGTGCACAGATAATTTGTTACGAGCTAACAGAAGACAGTGATAGTGTTTAATGACACTAGGAGAAGTTTTTTGATTTGTTAGTGAAACAGAGATGTTATGTGAACTTTAATTCCTACTGACACTGTAAATTATTGGCATTATTATGTGACTGTTGAAAGTGCTAATTACTGTATTCTTTCAGAATACAAAATAAAATTTATAGGGGCATATGTTCCATGAAGGAGATAAGCCCTTTACTTTTACATTATCTGTAGTAAGTTTTTATCAAATTTTTGTATTGCGAATGAGTTCATTGCTTCCTATGTCCATCAGTTCAGTATTGGAGACAAGTAACAATGGTCTTAGTCTCATGGCACACCATTTATGACAATTTATTAAATAAATTCCTGTTTATGATAAGAAAAAAAAAGATGGTAGAGCCCTTGCCCGCGAAAGGCAAAGGCCCCGAGTTCGAGTCTCGGTCGGGCACACAGTTTTAATCTGCCAGGAAGTTGCATGTGTACGGAGTTCTTTAGTGACTAACTGCACGGCGTAATTTTGAGGCGATCTGACTGAGTTTTAGTGTTGTTGGCCAGCTAGAGCTGCAGCTGGGCAAAGGGTGATCTGCTGGTGGTAGATGGCGAGAAGGCTGCATTACTGGCGTCAGTTTAGGTCCTTGTGTTCAAGCAGAAGAACGCATGCTGGTAGACAAAGCTTGAGCAGCAGGGAGTCCCCTAGCCACGGGCAGAGGAGTGCTCTCTCGTGCCACAGTACATCGTCCCACACGCTAGCGACAGAGATTTTTACAGCTTCCTTAGCCGAGCCTCGATAGACCGGTGCTCTGATAATTGTTCTCTGTCGAGGAGAGTGCATTCTTCAGATTCTGCAGGTATCCGCTGAAATTTTCCTGTGAATCTTCCTGCAAGATCCGTATCTGTTACGACAGTGAAAACATTTCGCCACAGTGGCTGAAACGGGTGAGCATGGCAGAATGCCTATCACAATGTTACCAGGATAGCCATTGCGGTTTTTAAAGTCACGTTACTGAACTACATGAAAAAAGCAAACTGCCTCGTGCACACACTTTTTTTCAGCCTGTCAGCGTCAGTACAGATATTCGGAATTATGTTATGATATGTTCGATATGCCTGCCATCATTGCCGATGATGTGGAGCAGACGAATAGCGAAGTTCTGCATGGCCCGCTGAAGTGTCGGAGCATCGATGTTGTCGATGACGTCATGAATTGTTGTTTTTAGTTCAGCAATGGTTTTGGCGTTATTGCTGTACACCTTGTCTTAAATATATTTCCAGATTCGGAGAATATGGTGGCCAATCGAAGCCCATGCCAGTCGCCTCTGGGTACACCAGAGCCAGAATGCGGTCCTCAAACTGCTCCTCCAGGACATCAAACACTTTCCTGCTTCGATGGGATCAAGCTCCATCTTGCACGAATCACATCTTGTCGAAATTAGAGCCACTTCGGATACTGGAGATGAAATTACGCTCCACAATCTTCCCTTATCGTTCGGTAGCACCTTGCCATCAAGGAATATTGCACCGATTATTCCGTGACTGGATATCGCACATAGCATAGTCACCCGTTCAAGATGAAGAGACTACTCGATCGCGAAATGTGGATTTTCAGCCCCCCCTCTCCCCCCCCTCTACCCCCCTCCCCAAATGCGCCAATATTGTTTATTGACGAACATATCCAAATGAAAGTGGGCTTCGTCGCTGAACCAAACTATACAGCGCACACTAATTCCCATCATGTCCCAAGGCCAACCGTGCAGTTTGAACGTCTTAACGCAAACTGATCAGAAGTTATGCTGACTTTATTTCTGATACTTCAGTAATTGGTACCCTATAAGTCCAACATAGAAAACCGAAAACTGTGATCTGGAAGGCGTTTGAAATCCCCTTCTCCGCCATCCCATAACCACTGCGCCATCTCGTGACTACGGACCAAGTTATCGAATTTATAAATTTTCTAAAATAGTATAGCTGACGGTACAGTAAATGAGTTTATGGATTTTGAAGCAAAAAAGAGCAGTAGTACCAAATCAATAATTAAGCTTAATGATTTTCCAAAAGAGCTATACTTTCGATCTAGTTGTTGTGGTCTAAAAGTCCAAAGACTGGTTTGATGCAGCTCTCCATTGTACCCTATCCTGTGCAAGCCTCTTCATCTCCAAATAACAAACGCAATCTACATCCTATTGAATTTACTTAGTGTATTGATCTCTTGGTCTCTCTCTACGATTTTTACCCCCCCCCCCCCCCCCCACTTTCCTCTAATACTAAACTGGTGATCCATTGATGGCTCAGAACGTGTACTACCAACCGATCCCTGCTTTTAGTCAAGGTGCGGCACAAATTCCTCTTCTCCCCACTTCTGTTCAGTACCTCATCATTAGTTACGTGATCTACCGATCTAATCTTCAGCATTTTTCTGTAGCATCACACCTCAAACAATTCTATTCTCTTCTTGTATCTACTATATATCGTCCATGTTTCACTTCTATACATAGCTACACTCCATACAAATACTTTCAGAAAAAGCTTCCTGACACTAAAATCTATTCGATGTTATCATTTTTCTCTTCGTCAAAACGCTTTCCTTGCAATCGCCAGTCTACATTTTATATCCTGTCTACTTCAATCATCATCAGTCTTGTTGCTTCCCAAATAGTTAAACTCATCTACTACTTTAAGTATATCATTTCGTAACCTAATTTCGTCAGCATCACCTGATTTAATTCGACTACATCCCATTATCCTCATTTTGCTTTTGTTGATGTTCATCTAATATCCTCCCTTCAAGACAGCGTCCATTCCGTTCAACTGCTCTTCCAAGTCCTTTGCTGTCTCTGACAGAATTACGACGTCATCGGCAAACCTCAAGGTTTTTATTTCTTCTCCCTGGATTTTAATTCTTACTCCAAGTTTTTCTTTCGTTTCATTTACTGCTTATTCAATATGCAGATTGAATTATATCGGGGATAGGCTACAAGCCTGCCTCACTCCTTCCCCAAACCACTGCTTCCCTTTCATGTCCCTCGACTCTTATAACTGCCATCTGTTTCTGTGCAAATTGTAAATACCCTTTCGCTCTCTGTATTTTACCGCTGCCACCTTCGAAATTTGAAAGAGTGTATTCCAGTCAACATCGTCAAAAGGTTTCTGTAAGTCTACAAATGCTGTAAACATAGGTTTTCCTTTCCTTAACCTATCTTCTATGAGAAGTGGTAGAGTCAGTATTGCCTCGGTGGTCCTACATTTCTGTAGAATCCAAACTGCCAAACACATCTTCCTCAAGGTCGGCTTCTTCCAATTCGTTTTAGTATTTTGCAACCGTCACTTATTGAACGGATAGTTCGGCAATTTTCACAACTGTCAGCACCTGCTTTCTTTGGAATTGGAATTATTATATTCTTCTTGAAATGGATGGTATTTCGCCTGTCGCACTAGATGGAAGAATTTTGTCTTGGCTGGCTCTCCCAAGGCTATCAGCAGTTCCAACAGAATGTTGTCTACTCCTGGGATCTTGTTTAGTCTTAGGTCTTTCAGTGCTCTGCCAATTCTTCACGCAATACCATGTCTCCCATCTCACCTTCCGCTACGTCCTCTTACATTTCCATAATATTGTCCTCAAGTACATCGCCCTTGTGTAGACCCCCTATATACTCCTTCCACATTTGTGGTTTCCCTTGTTTGCTTAGAACTGGGTTTCCATCTGAGCCCTTGATATTCATACAGGTGGTTCTCTTGTCTCCAAATGTCTCTCTAACTTTTCTGTAGCTGGCGTCTATCTTAGCTCTAGTGACATATGCTTCTACATCGTTACATTTGTCCTCTATCAATTCCGGCTTAGCCACTTTGCTCTCCCTGTGGATGTCATTTTTGAGACGTTTGTATTTCTTATCTTCTGTTTCATTTACTGCATTTTTATATTTCTCCTTTCAGCAGTTAAATTCAATATCTCATGTTTTACACAAGTTTTTCTATTAGCCATCGCCTATTTATCTTTTTGATTTTCTGCTGCCTTCAGTATATCAAAGCTGCCATACTTCTACTGTCTTCCTTTGTCATGCTCTTGTCAATCGTTCCCTAATGCTTCCTCTGAAACTCTCTACAATCTCTGGTCCTTCCTGTTTATCCAGGGTCCACTTCCGTAAGTTCCTACCTTTTTGCGGTTCTTCAATTTTAATCTACACTTTGCAACCAACAAATTGTGGTTAGAGCACACATCTGCCTCTGGAAATGCCTTACTATTTAAAACCTGGTTCCTCAATCTCCGTCTTACCATTATATAATCAATGTGAAACCTCCCGTTGCCTCCGTGTCTCTTCCACGTATACAATCTTCTTTCATGATTCTTAAAGCAAGTGTCAGAGATGATAAAGTTATGCTCTGAGCAAAATTCTACCAAGCGCCTTCCTCTTTCAGTCGTTACCTCCAGCCCAAATTCACCTTCTACTTCTCCTTCTCTTCCTTTTCCTACAATCAAGTTCAAATCCTACACGACTATTAAATTTTCTTCTCCCTTAACTGTCTGTATAATTTTTTTTTATCCGATAATACATTTCTTCAGACTCTTGATCATCTGCGGAGATAGCTGTCATATGAACTGGTACTAACTTGTAACTCTATTCGCCTGATCACAAATCCTGTTCCTCCTGAAACCGATCTTCACTAATTACCACTATATCTAATCTTAACCTATCCATTTCCCTTTTAAATTTTCTAACCTAGCTGCACGATAAAGGGATCTGACATTCAATGCTCCGATCTGTAGAAATTCAGTTCTGTTTCTCCTGATAAGAACGTACACCTGAGAAGTCCCCACCCCGAAGATCCGAATGAGTCACTATCTTACCTCCGGAATATTTTACCAAAGAGCATGCCATCATCATTTAATCATACAGTAAAGCCGCATACCGTCGGGTAAAATTACGGTTGTAGTTTCCCTTGATTTCAGCCGTTCGCAGTACCAGCACAGCGATGCTGTTTTGGATTATGTTGCAAGGCTAGTTCAATCAATCATCTTCACTGATGTCCCTGCAACTATTGAAAAGGCAGCTGTCACTGTTTAGGAACCACACGTTTATCTGTATCGCAGTATTGGTGAGGCACGCCTGCCTCCCTACCATCGGCAAAGTCCGTGGTTGATGAAGCTACAGACAAGCTCTCTCTAGCTCCGCTTTCCTTGTATGACAGGCATTAGAAAGATGGATCGTCGCGTAATTGAGGCTCTAGATATGTGGCCTATAGAAGATTACTTCGAATATCATGGATAGCA
Organism: Schistocerca gregaria; assembly: GCF_023897955.1. NCBI lineage: Eukaryota > Metazoa > Arthropoda > Insecta > Orthoptera > Acrididae > Schistocerca > Schistocerca gregaria. Next base: position 126,681,750 of record NC_064924.1, on the reverse strand, counting down.
CATCAAATTAATGAATCGACCCTAAGGCGGGTCGGCACTAGAAGAAGACTGTCGACTGTTGTCAACCCAAACCAGTTAAAATATTTTGCCAGAGGGCAAGAGACTTAGGAAAGAACAATGATAGAGGGAAAAATTGACGGAGCAAAACCTACAGGACCCGCACTATTTAAGATGGACAGACCAGGTGAAGACCTTGATCGGAATGGGCTTGCAACAAGCAAGTGACCGTGCTCAAGTCAAAGGGAGACAGAACGTGAGGCCGCTACTTCCATGAGAGAATGAGAGAGAGTGTGTACGGCTGAGGACACGAAGGATTTTCTTTCTCTTAATCCCAGATATCGATCAGTATATGTAGTATAACAACACATACATTCTGGCGTGCACTTCCATCTTTTGGGATAATGTTATTAAGAAAGCAACTGAGATTAAATTAGCGAGTGGTCTCGTAAATAGAGAGCGAAATTTTTGTTTAAATTCTGCTTATAGTCCACCTCTGTGTGTAGTCCAGTACCAGAGGCACAGAGTTAGAACTACCGCAGTCTAATAAATACAGTCACGAGACCCTCTGGTGTGAAAGTTGCTGCCGTTTGACAGATGGAGCGACGCTAGCGCTCCAAGCGGTGAGAAAGCAGGTAGATATGTCGTAAGGACAGTGCTCGGTTTTAATTATTTTCTAATTAATGAATGGAATAGTGGTTACATTTTTGCTTTCCGTGCGTTAATAAGTTACCAGGAGGCATAAATTATGGTGAAATAAACATAAAAACAGACGAAACACATTGATTCAGTGACAAAAGCTAGAACTCGTTCATGAAGAAATACTTTCGAATGTGGCTATAGTTGCAGATTATTTCGCTGAAAGCAAGGGAATATGAATACATTTCATGCGTGAGAAGCAAAATATTTCTATTGTTATTATCATAGCCACTTCCCATGACACTTAAAAATTTTTTACGGAGTCCAGTGATTCACCCTTTCTTACACTTCACTCGAATTTCTGATACACGAATATTTTTATAGCTGTGATTACTTTTGCTTCAAAAGCGAATGTGTTGAAGATTCTTGCCGTTCATGGCCCAGATTTAGCAACATTTGTTGAATTGGTGTCTCCTGTGTTGGAAAACAGTTTTATTGCTTTTGATGGTTTGTTATCACATCTGTATGGTTTTCTCCTATGGTACAGTTGTGGTGGCTTACTTGATAGTCGACTAGGTATTACGTTCCTTTTGGGAATATACACCCCATCTTCCTGCAAAAAGACAGGTCTTCTGGTGTTTACTAGCGATTTTTTTTGGTAGTATTCAGAATTCAGTAATCGTCTGTACGTTAGAAGAGAATCGGAACACATCGTTTCATATCTCTCAGGTTCCCTTAGGAAACTAAATAATCACAAATGTGATGTAATCTTTTAGTTACTGCCGAGTTTTTTTTTTTTTTTTTTTTTTTTTTTTTTTTTTTTTTTTTTTTTTTTACTCTGGTGCGATTTTACTTTTATGGTAACGGAATTCCTTCACTGTGTTGCATGGTCCCCTATTTAGTCTATTTTATCACTACTCTCATTTTGTGCTTCGTCTTTCTTTGCTGAATTCTGAGTCCATATAATGTGCTTATTAACATGTTCATTCCAGTCAACAGACCTCAGAAGTCTTTCTCACTTTCACTGAGAACAGGAATCTCATCAGTTAGCTGCTTTCAATACGGTTGCAACTTTTCGAAGTAGAGGGGGGGAGAGTGACGATTCGCCGGGAAGAACCTCCGCGTGCGTGTGTGTACACTGCGCGATCTAATCTGCGCCGGCCGGACCATTACGAGCGGGGTGGCCCCCCCGGGTCTGAGCTCTGCCCGGCGCCGGACCCCGCGGAGCAGCTGGCCCGCAAACCCATCGGGCCGTGACGTCAGCCAGCAGCCAGTCTCAATAGCCGTAATTGGCCGCACCCTGGGGTGGCCGCCGACACAACACAGGCGCCCGCTCTGGCTGGGCGCGGCGTGCTCGCCTCGCAACAACTCAGCGCTCACAGCGCGTGGAATCCACTGACATCTAGCGCCATCACTTTGCACTATATTGTTACAACTTACGGAAAGAAAGGAAGAATGAATTGATTGTTGGTGTTAATAACGATCATACTCCTCAACCTCCTCTGCATTACTGCAAATGACGTGTTTTAAGAGGTCCATAATTAGTTTGTTGCTAGCGCACTCGAGCAGATGTATTTTCGACGGATTGTTCACGCGCTGCCTGCGATATGTAAGCTATAAGAGAATCTCAGACCAGAGAGCAGTGTTGTCAGCAGTAGGAACTGTGTGGCAGTAGGACTAAGTAGTAGCGAGCAGTCTGGTGTATCGTGTAGGCTGGGCCGGTCGTGTGGAGCGATGGTGGTGGCTCTGGTTCTGAGCACTATGAGACTTAACAGCTGTGGTCATCAGTCCCCTAGAACTTAGAACTGCTTAAACCTAACTAACCTAAGGACATCACACACATCCATGCCCCAGGCAGGATTCGAACCTGCGACCGTAGCAGTCGCGCGGTTCCGGACTGCGCGCCTAGAACCGCGAGACCACCGCGGCCGGCAGCGATGTTGGTGCCTGAGCGTTGTAGCATAAGGTAAAAGCAGCCTCGCGCATATGTAGTATTGTTATATCAAGTCCCATGTAAATGTTTTTAAAAAAATCTCTTAATAATAATCTTTTTTTATAAAAATTAACTTTTGACAATCATTCACCTCAATTTAAAGAATTTACTAATCTCTCCAATCCATGGTCATCCTGATTATTGTAAAGAAAAATCACTTGTTTCCTTTTATACACGACAAATCTGGCGGCCAGCATTGCACTGGGCTGTGCCAGAAAAATTTCTTGTAGCAGCAGATACATACGCGTTATCCGGCGACCTTATTGAGGTAAGAATTTTTAATTTATTCAGTATGATCTTTCAGGGCCATGGCGCAGCACTGCTGACGTCCGAAATTTACCAGTTTAAATTCACAGTCAATTATTGAAAGGTTATAAGCATGCCACAATTTTATTGAGAGATTAGTCACATTTTTATTATTGGTAGGTTACGGAATTTATCTGTTGGTAGGTTACGCTAAGTGTGAATGCTATACATAATTATTTTATCTGTTCGTAGGTTATACTATATGTGAATGTTATATTTTTTATCTGTTGGGAGGTTACAGTGTCACTGACCACATTTCTTCTGTGCGTGCAGTACACGTCGCGTGCCTAGTTTTTTTCCACTGCACTGTGTGGAATACGAAGGTTCTGTTATAGTTCACTAACCTGCTGTCTTCAAGTTGATGTCCCCAGCACAGAAAACAGCACGCAGATCGTAGTTTCCGTATCTTGAGGCTGAAACTGACCTTTAGCGAGGTTCTGTTCTGAAATAATGTATCACTTCTTTGGGATACCACTCGCTTATTTTAATATAGCCACACGAGAAGACTACCTGATCTTAATATAACACCTTCTGATACAGCAAAGTACATCATCATACACAATGTTTACAAAAATGTATCTTTACACTATTTGTGGCACGCGTCTGTGCCCGTCATTACCGGAGTGAATCTTTTAATACTGAATACTGGCAAACACATCCTGCCACAGCCAACATGACTGTACATCTTGACTGCCTAATCCAGAGTGACGATCAAGAACTTAAATAAAATTGGAAACACATCCTACGACAGACAATATGTCTGTTCTTCTCGACTGCCTAATGCAGAGTGACGAACAGCCCTTATACACTTCGCGCGCCATACCAGAAAAGGCGTGACCCGAACGCTTCCGAAGTGCTTCGTCTGCAATTTCCTCAGTCTTTTGTTTTTGATTTAAATTGTTTTTAATAATCGATAGACAGCTGTTTAGAGATATTTGTACACTCCTGGAAATTGAAATAAGAACACCGTGAATTCATTGTCCCAGGAAGGGGAAACTTTATTGTCACATTCCTGGGGTCAGATACATCACATGATCACACTGACAGAACCACAGGCACATAGACACAGGCAATAGAGCATACACAATTTCGGCACTAGTACAGTGTATATCCACCTTTCGCAGCAATGCAGGCTGCTATTCTCCCATGGAGACGATCGTAGAGATGCTCGATGTAGTCCTGTGGAACAGCTTGCCATGCCATTTCCACCTGGCGCCTCAGTTGGACCAGCGTTCGTGCTGGACGTGCAGACCGCGTGAGACGACGCTTCATCCAGTCCCAAACATGCTCAATGGGGGACAGATCCGCAGATCTTGCTGGCCAGGGTAGTTGACTTACACCTTCTAGAGCACGTTGGATGGCACGGGATACATGCGGACGTGCATTGTCCTGTTGGAACAGCAAGTTCCTTTGCCGGTCTAGGAATGGTAGAACAATGGGTTCGATGACGGTTTGGATGTACCGTGCACTATTCAGTGTCCCCTCGACGATCACCAGAGGTGTACGGCCAGTGTAGGAGATCGCTCCCCACACCATGATGCCGGGTGTTGGCCCTGTGTGCCTCGGTCGTATGCAGTCCTGATTGTGGCGCTCACCTGCACGGCGCCAAAAACGCATACGACCATCATTGGCACCAAGGCAGAAGCGACTCTCATCGCTGAAGACGACACGTCTCCATTCGTCCCTCCATTCACGCCTGTCGCGACACCACTGGAGGCGGGCTGCACGATGTTGGGGCGTGAGCGGAAGACGGCCTATCGGTGTGCGGGACCGTAGCCCAGCTTCATGGAGACGGTAGCGAATGGTCCTCGCCGATACCCCAGGAGCAACAGTGTCCCTAATTTGCTGGGAAGTGGCGGTGCGGTCCCCTACGGCACTGCGTAGGATCCTAGGGTCTTGGCGTGCATCCGTGCGTCGCTGCGGTCCGGTCCCAGGTCGACGGGCACGTGCACCTTCCGCCGACCACTGGCGACAACATCGATGTACTGTGGAGACCTCACGCCCCACGTGTTGAGCAATTCGGCGGTACGTCCACCCGGCCTCCCGCATGCCCACTATACGCCCTCGCTCAAAGTCCGTCAACTGCACATACGGTTCGCGTCCACGCTGTCACGGCATGCTACCAGTGTTAAAGACTGCGATGGAGCTCCGTATGCCACGGCAAACTGGCTGACACTGACGGCGGCGGTGCACAAATGCTGCGCAGCTAGCGCCATTCGACGGCCAACACCGCGGTTCCTGGTGTGTCCGCTGTGCCGTGCGTGTGATCATTGCTTGTACAGCCCTCTCGCAGTGTCCGGAGCAAGTATGGTGGGTCTGACACACCGGTGTCAATGTGTTCTTTTTTCTATTTCCAGGAGTATATTAAAAACTGAAGTCATTCCAATGAGTAATTTAACTAATAATAATAACGTTTTGGCGCCTTTGCTCCGAACACAGCAGACAATCACAGAGCAGTAGCATTATGCAGGCGGTCTTTCTCACGGGAATGATACCGAATCTAGCATCTGTCACAGTACCTCGGACCACATTTCCTCATCTATATACGTCTTGCATCTCCACTGCTCTGGGAACAGCTTCTTTGAGCCTAATATGACGGCTGGCTAAGCCAGAAATATTACGAACTAGAAGGTGGGCAAAATGAAAGTGACCGGAAAGTACGAGAGACGTGTCGAAAGTAAGTTTCATCGTTGCTTTTGAAGGAGAAGATGGTGCAGCGGGTGACTCAAATACATATGAATCCACACCCGTTGCTGGTTCAACGACGGAGGGGCATCAGCGGAGGAGACGTGACAGAAGCGCAGCAGACCGGCTTACCCGAGGTTATTCGAGTAGAAATCACAATGGCAGACGAACGTGTACTGACAACGTGGTCGTCAAAGGAAGTACACTACTGGCCATTAGAATTGCTCCACCACGAAGATGACGTCATACAGACGCGAAATTTAACCGACAGGAAGAAGATGATGCGGTATGCAAATGATTAGCTTTCCAGAGCATTCACACACTGTTGGCACCGGTGGCGACACCTACAACGTGCTCACATGAGGAACGTTTCCAACCGAATTCTCATACACAAACAGCAGTTGACCGGCGTTGCCTGGTGAAACGTTGTTGTGATGCCTCGTGTAAGGAAGAGAAATGCGTACCATCATGTTTCCGACTTTGATAAAGGTCGGATTGTAGCCTATCGCTATTCCGGTTTATCGTATCGCGACCTTGCCGCTCGCGTTGGTCGAGATCCAATGACTGTTAGCAGAATATGGAATCGGTGGGTTCAGGAGGGTAATACGGAACGCCGTGCTGGATCACAACGGCCTCGTATTACTAGTAGTTGAGAAGACAGGCGTCTTATACACGTGGCTGTAACGGATCGTGCAGTCACGTCTCGATCCCTGAGTCAACACACGAGGACGTTCGCAATACAACAACAGTTTGCACGAACAGTTCGAAGACGTTTGCAGCAGCATGGACTATCAGGTCTGAGACCATGGCTGCGGTTACCCTTGACACTGTATCACAGCCAGGAGCGCCTGCGATGGTGTACGCAACGACGAACATGGGTGCACGAATGGCAAAACGTCAGTTTTCGGATGAATGTACATTCTGTTTACAGCATCATGATGGTCGCAACCGTGTTTGGCGACATCGCGGTGAACGCACATTCTAAGCGTGTATTCGTCATCGCCATACTGGCGTATCACCCGGCGTCATGGTATGGGGTGCCATTGGTTACACGTCTCGGTCACCTCTTGTTCTCAATGACGGCGCTTTGAACAGTGGACTTTACATTTCAGATGTGTTATGGCCCGTGGTGGCTCTACCCTTCATTCTATCACTGCGAAACCCTACATTTCAGCAGGATAATGCACGACTGCATGTTGCAGGTCCTGTACGGGCCTTTCTGGATAGCGAAAATATGACTGCTGTTCTGGCCAGCACATTCTCCAGATCTCTCACCAATTGAAAACGTCTGGTCAATGGTGGCCGAGCAACTGACTCGTCACAATACGCCAGTCACTGCTCTTGATGAACTGTGGCATCGTGTTCAAGCTGCAGTGGGCAGCTGTACCTGTACACGCCATCCAAGCTGTGTTTGGCTCAATGCCCAGGCGTATCAAGGCCGTAATTAGGGCCAGAGGTGGTTGTTCTGGGTACTGATTTCTCAGGATCTATGCACCCAAATTGGGTGAAAATGTAAACATATGTCAGTTCTAGCATAATATATTTGTCCAATGAATACTCGTTTATCATCTACATTTCTTCTTGGTGTAGCAATTTTAATGGCCAGTAGTATAAGTTTCATCATTGTTTTTGATGGAGAAGAGATGCAGCAGGTGACACGAACAAACACTATATGAATCGACACCCTTTGCTGGTTCAACGACGGAGGGGCATCAGCGGAGGAGACGTGACAGAAGCGCAGGGCTCCGAAGAAGAGAGAGTAGCAGCAGACCGGCTTACCCGAGGTTATTCGTGTAGCAATCACAATGGCAGACAAACGTGTACTGAGAACGTGGTCTTCAATGGAACTGCGTGCTGTTATCCGGTATGAATGTGCCCGTCATCAATGAACGCCTGCAGACGTCGCGTGGTGAAGAGGTCATACTCGTCAAATAATTAGCCGCTGGTATTGCATGTTCAAAGGAGACTTTCACCTGTTCCCTGCATTGAAAGCGGCACTCTCGGGACAAACATCACTTCCAAACCAACGTTATGTCGGAGCAGGTTGTGAGACGGACCTGTACATCACAGGGTACCGCGTTATACCATAGAGGTTCTTTCAAACTGATTCCAAGCTACGACAAATGTCTCAATATCGGTGGCGACTTTGTCGAAAAACAGTCCTCGGTCTACGTGATGTCAAGGTGTATTTGTTTGTTGGCAATAAAGTTCCCGTGTGAAAAACAATGACGGAACGTTTTTTTCGGAAGGTCCCTCGCATTTACAACAAGATTGACATAAATTGACCCTTGTTAATGAACATTAGAGGATTCTGGAAATGGCCACTGGCTTATCACCACAGGCCGATGCACCGCTGTGGTTGATGTGTAAAACTGTGGGACACGCGTATAACAGCTCCATCTAATAGACAGTATTAATAGTGGTTTCAGCGTACCGCCATAGCTCATCAAGTGTGTGAGGATTATTTCAGCACCTATGACTCTCCAATCCGCGCGACTTACATCTCGCGGAAAGACCACAAAGATAAGAGAGATTAGGGTTCGTACAGAGGCATATAGGCAGTCATTTTTCCCTCGTTGTGCTTGGGAGTGGAACAGGGAGAGAAGATGCTAGTTGTGGTACGAGGTACCCTCTGCCACGCACCGTATGGTGGATTGCGGAGTATGTATGTATATGTAGATGTAGATGTGGACAGACACAAGATGATCGAGTCGGCCAAGAGATTCCAATGCCTCTGCTGACTGTCCTATTTTCACTGAACGCCTCATGCACTCGTGGAAAGATCGTCAAGGCGGAGTGAGTACTTGCTCCGTGTTGCACAAATATGGTCATTCATCTAATCTGAATGGATTCACATATCGATCACACAGTTTCTGTATGTACCGGTCAGCATTAACAGTTTGATGAACGGTTCGTGGTACGATGCAAACACCACTACTGCGATTATTATTGAGCAAAAGAATTTTACTTTGCAAAAGACTTTTCATGTTTTTCCACATATCTATCTCCTCTGAGTTACCACAGATTACATGTCACTGTTCCCATTTTTGCTAAGAATGCAGTACACGCGAGGTGCTTAGTTGCTTTCACTTCTCCGACTTACACTGGATTTCTGACAAAGGTCACCAACCTGCGATCTTCTATACGTACCCCGTCGCGTAGAAAACAGCACGCAGGTCCAGGCCGCACATCCGTTACCTGGTGGCTGTAACGAACTGTTAGCAAGAAACTGGTACTGTTTAAGTGACTGATTCCTTCACTTTTTTTGGACGCCGCCCACTCGCATTGTTCTAGTAGAATAAGAGAAACTGCGAATTACAATCTTTATCCACCGTCTGCTTAACAATTCACACGTCATTTATAATTTCACAACTTCTCTCTTTAAACAGTGATAACTGATCACACATCTACGTATTTTTTTAACTATTCTCGACTTAATATTTCTTTATAGAACTGAAATACAACCGATCGCAGCAGACAACATTTCTGTGACTCCTGTCTTCTCGTTCAGGCGTGAATTCGCAGCGCAAACGAATGCGCTTGGCAATGCAGTTTAGCTGAGACCCTGACTTTTCATCTAAATTCCGTTCTTAGTTTTGTTTATTATTATGATTTGAAATAAGTGGGCGATAACCTGGCATTTAGAGGTGCCTACATTCAATGGCAAGCAAATTTAAGGCACAGCTTTTATAATATTAATGATAGAAAATTTGTGTTCTGGCGCGCTGTCTCTGAACACAGCAGCAAATCACAGTCGTGAACTACAATTGGGGCGCTCTTTCCCACGAAAGTGGTACCGCTCATACGATCTTCTACTGATACCTCACATTACGTATTACGACATCTACTTAGTGCTGCATGTATCAACTGCGCCGAAGAGAGAATTTTCGAGTTGCGTATGATGGCCGTTAAAACTAGAAATATTACATTATGCAACGACTCCTCGAAGTAATGACGGACATTTTTGGATACATAATGACGAATGTTCGATGAACCCTCTGCCAAGCACTTAAATGTGAATTGCAGAGTAGTCATGTAGATGTAGATGTAGATGTAGATGTTCTGTGAGTCACTTACCCCGATAAGCTGAACCAGACCTCATCTGAAGATATCTAAACCTGAAGATCTAGACGTCCTGTTTCCACTTTTCTCAGAAACCAACGGAAAAAATAAACACGCAAAAGTTCGCCTGGACGCTTTGACTCATGCACATCAGTAAATTTGTAAGGAAACAGCTCTGTTTTCAACGTTTGGACGCGACGATCTCTGAATTTCCTGTTGCACAGATAAACGGCGTAGAGGCTTTGCCCTGGGCGTTTCTGGTTGTCGAACTCTTCTCGGATAGTTACGATTTTTATTCGCTGCAGAGTCAATTTCGCCACATTTTACTACCAAGTTTTGCATTGCAGAGTTTTCTGGACGAATAATGACTGTGTCATTGTGTTTGAATGAGTGAGAGGAGCAGACGTGTTTAGTGGCCCGTTGAATGCAGCAAGAAATGACGATCACGATAAGACAACACGTGTTCATGGTCAGGTATTATGCAAAGCAAAATTCGTAAGCTTAATTGTTTTTGCAAAAGTTTTATACCTGAAGTGATTCGGAAAAATGTCTACCAAAGCCTGTACACAGACCTTGGTGACAAAATAGCGCAAAATGGGCTCTGCAGCGAATAAAAATCGTTACTATTCGAAGCGTTCGAACACCGAAAAATGTTACTTGACTGAAAACCTGCAACAAAGTTCCACGAAATTTCAGTGCTGTTTATCTGTCCAAATGGGAATTAAGAGATCGTCACGTAGAAACATTATCTGTATTCTGACTCTTTCGTATTTGGTTCTAGGGATGGTATCTGAGTGAAGTGGAATCAGCAGTTTTAGATCTTCAGTTTTTCGGCTCTTTAGGCGAGGCATGGCTCACATCGACAGATGTCAACTCACAGAACTTACAACTTTACACCCCAAAACACATACGTTTCTCATATTGGGTGCATTGTGCTGCCATCTACTGCCAGATACTCCATATCAGGGACCTCAGTACAAAATAGACATCGGTCTTCCATCGTGGTCAGGTGATTGGGTGTCACGTGTGTTATACGCCTGTACGCGAGATTTCCACACTTCTAAACATCCCTAGGTCCACTGTTTCCGACGTGATAGTGAAGTGGAAACGTGAAGGGACACGTGAAAGCAAAAGCATACAGGTCGACCTCCTCTGTTGACAGACAGAGAAGTCAGCAGAAGAAGCCGACAGTTGAACAGGGTCATAGTGTGTAATAGGCAGACGTACATCCAGAACATCACACAGGAATTCCAGACTGCATCAGAATACACTACAACTACTATGATAGCTAGGCGGGAGGTGAGAAAACTTGGATTTCATGATCGAGCGGCTGCTCATAAGCCACACATCACACCGGTGAACGCCAAACGACGCCTCGCTTGGTGAACGGAGTGTAAACATTGGACGATTGAATAGTGGAGAAACGTTGTGAGGAGTGACGATTCACGGTACACAGTGTGGCGATCCGATGGCAGGGTGTGGATATGGCGCATGTCCGGTGAGCGTCATGTGCCAGCGTGTGTAGTGCCAACAGTAACATTCGGTGGCGGTGATGTTACGGTGTGGTCGTGTTTTCATACAGGGGGCTTGCACCCCTTGGTTTGCGTGGCACTATCACAGCAAAGGCCTACTATGATGTTTTAAGCACCGTCTCGCTTCCCACTGTTCAAGAGCAATTCGGGGATGGCGACTGCATCTTTCAACGCGACCGACCACCTGTGCATAATGCACGGCTTGTGGCGGAGTGGTTACACGACAATAACATTCGTGTAATGGACTAGCCTGCAGAGGCCTGACCTGAATCCTACAGAACACCTTTGGGATGTTTTGGAACGCCGATTTCGTGCCAGGTCTCAGCGACCGACATGGATACCTCCCCTCAGTGGAGCACTCCGTGACGAATGGGCTGCCATTCCCCAAGAAACCTTCCAGCACCTAATTGAACATACGCCTGCGAGAGTGGAAGCTGTCATCAAGGCTAAGGGTGCAGGAAGCGGTGCTAAAGTGGCTTCACGAGAAGCGGAAACCTTCTTCTTGTCAGAAATATTCAAGCTTGTGGACCGCTGGATCAAGCACAATGGAGAAGTAGGAAAATCCACTTTCGGAAAACAAATTAGTGCACCGTTTTAGAAGTTTCCAATTAAGTCAACACTTATTGTTGCAACAGTGCATGTGGAGTACATGAATTGATTACGTTTACAGATCAATAGCAGAAGCGGTTCTGGGGTACCAGGTTTGACCCATGCTGAAAAACGGGCAGCATCACAGACGCTGCCTCTAGAAACCAGCCGATTGTACACTATCCTCGCCGGCCGCTGTGGCCGAGTGGTTCTAGGGGCTTCAGTGCGGAACCGCGCTGCTGCTGCGGTCGCAGGTTCGAATCCTGCCTTGGGCGTGGATGTGTGTGATGTCCTTAGGTTAGTTAGGTTTAAGTAGTTCTAAGTCTAGGGCACTGATGATCTTAGATGTTAAGTCCCATAGTGCTTAGAGCCATTTGAACCTGGGATATATTTTGCCACGCATGCTCGACCTGTTCACGTAGTTCTGTAAGATTTGTTGGTTGACAATTCGCGCGAGTTACTTCTTTTTCCATCATATTCCACACGTGCTCCATTGGAGACAAGTCCGGAGATCGTACAGTCCAGGGAAGTTGCTGCACGTCTTGCGGAGTGCGTTGAGATTCATCGGCAGTATGTGCGCAGGTATTACCCTATTGGAACACGTCACCTTCGAGATGCAACATCGGTAAAAGAATGCGCCTAATAAGATGCTGAACGTACAGATCGCTGATTATTGTCCCCTACAGGAACAAGAAAAATGAATGAGAGTTTTAGCTTATCGCACCCCAGTCTATAAGGCCTGGGGCGCGGCCAGGATGTCTCAGACTAATGCACTCCGCTACACGGCGTTCACCGCTCACCGCTCTTCGTCGTACGCGCAAATCACCATCACTTTCGTGCAGGCAGAATCTGCTTTCATCGCTGAAGACCACGGCGAGTCACTTCATCTTCCAAGTGATCCTCTTGTAAGGTGTCAGGCAAATCCAACACCTTCCATGAAAACCCTGACATGATAAGCAAATCCAGTAGTATGTCACATAGCTCCGAATAAATCGTGACATTAAATTAACCATAGTAATACGAGTAACGAGTGAGCAAATGGAATACCACAGACTAACACAAGAATACCTAAATGCATGTCGTACCTTCCCACCGTGAGGCAGACGCAGTTCTGAGGGGAGAAACGAGAACAGAAGCCGAGAGCAGAACCGTGTTAAGCTAGAAAGCCCTACGATAAGGGACGGACTGGACACCCACGTCGCCAGCTAACCACTAGGGCCACACCACCCACACGTTTTAGCGTGAAACTTTTTCGCGTCTCTGTTACGTCAAGGACCCCCCCCCCCCCCCCCCCCCCGCACAGCGCATGTTAAAAGCTAGAGCCCTCCAGAAAAAAAAGTATAGATCTTACGATAACACAAAAAGGGCCACTACCACCCGCAAGTTTTACGTGAGACTTATTCGCGTCTCTGTTACGTTTGGACCACCCCTGCGCCCATGTTAAAAGACAGAGCCCTCCAGAAGAACAGTATAGATCTTACGATAACGCTAAAAGGACCACACCAGCTGCAGGTTTTAGCGTGAGACTTTTTCGCGTCTCTGTTACGTTGCAAACTTTAAAAACATTGCTCCACCACGAAAAGTATAACGTTTCTCATTGGATAGACAGAATTTTTGTAAGCGGAGCTTAAGGTTAACATTGAGACCCTGATTGGTCAGATGAAAACACAGCCAGATAGTTTTTTTTAAACCAACTTCAGTTCATTGTAGTAAGGAGAAGAAGAGTTAGTTCCGAGACGGCGAGCTGGATGGCTGCAGCGCCGGCCGCTGCCCCCCCCCCCCCCCCCCCCCCTCTGAAGCTGCCTAACCAACGACAAGGTAATGAACGCACGCGATGCCGCATAACAGCGCATAAAGCTTCACTCAGAACTGCAGAAGTCTCATCTGGTACACCCCTTTTTGCGTAATACTAGTGCCGACCGTAAATTAAAGCTCATGGTGTTCACATTTGCCACTTGAAGTAAAAATCTGAAACGCGATGATTTCTCTGTTATATAATTATTGAGAAGCCACTGTAATTTACGACAAGTTAGAGTAGTATGTGGGTCACTTGGGACCACCCCCTCTTCTAGGGTTAAATTCGACCATAATTCTATTTAACTTTTAAGGTCCTATTTAACCTTAAAAATCAATTCTCAATTTTTTATTTATGGTTCAAGTTCACCTTAAATTCATTTTATTTTTAACCTTGTTTGTGGTTAAAACCAACCACACAAACACCAATGGGGTTTTCAAAACTAAGGTTAACACAACCATACAACACAATCAACAGTTATGGTTCAAACCAACCACACTCTTCCCAATGAGGTTTCCAAAAGTATATCTTGTTTAAGGTTAGAACTAGCCATAAAACGTAATCGAAAATAATGAACCTATTTTATGGTTCACCCAATCTTGAAAAGTTAACCTATTTTAAGGTTAAAACTAAACTGAAAAAACGTCATAAGATTTTATTAAAAAATATGGTTCAAAGTCATCATAAAAAAGATTAAAACGCATTGAAAAGTGTTGAGAAAGATTATGGTTAAGCTTCATCTTAAACAAGTATTAAATGTGTGGTGAGAACCATCCATTCTATTTAAATAAAGAGTCTCAATAAAAAGTGTTAAAACTTATGGTTACTCTTAACCTTAAAATGTAATCGAAGATTTTTTCAAGAATTATTCCTATACTTATCCAACACTTTTTTAAGGTCCTATTAACCATAAAAAATTATCTTAATCTTATTTAAGATTGTGGTTTGTGTCTACCTTAACTTATTTTACCTACATTAATCTTATTTAAGGTGAAACCTTACCTTAACTTATCTTACCAATTATAACCTCTTTTAACCTTAACTTGTCTATTTATCTTAATCTGTTTCAAGATTGTGTCTATCTTACTTTGCTATTTCTTTTGTTATTTAATATCCCCAAGGATATGTTTCAATAATACCATTGACCTCAGACTCAATCATTCTTTTATCATAATCGAATTTGAATTCTTTACTAACATCCTTATTAATCAAGCATTTAGACTTTGTATCTCTTATAATCATTTTATATTTCAATTTAACCTTATCGATGTCCTTATCCACAATATTTTTCATAGTTTTGATGTTCAATGCTTTAGAGTTTTCATAGTTTAACGTGAAACCTTTTACCTTCATTGTCTCCTTTCCTTTGTATGTCACGTACCCGTAGCTCTTAGGTCCTGTAGAAATCCAGTCTGTGATATGATCATCCTTACCCAGTTCATCAGTCCACTCCCCCAACATACAACCAGTTTCAACAGTGTTGGTACCATCATCAATATAAACAATACTATCAGTATCGTAGTAGACCACATTTGACCCTAGCCTGTCTAGCATATCATAAAGCCGTAGGCGCGCATTAGAAGTTGTAAATGCTGCTATAAACACATTGGTTGAGTAGGAGTCTTCAACGAAATTATCTTTGTACTTATAGGTGACTTGTACAATATTATAATTAATAAAAATCATATTGCTTATATCAACCCTATCATCTAACATTATTTTGTACCACCTCTCTACATCCACTACGTATTCACTTTGGGTCAAGTTCTGTCTTTGACCGAATTTACCCCACAATGAGTTTAAGCAAATCTTTGAAACGGCACGCTTACCAGGATTCGGAACCACTTCTTCGGGATTCAGATCGATATCAAGATGTTCCTTAACTGCTGTGGTGTACTCTTCAATAGTTTCAAAGTCTTCTTTCCACCCACTCGTTTCTAGCTTAATTTTCATAAAGTCCTTAACGTATCCTTTAAATAGATCATTACTTCTTTCTTCAAAATGCCAAACCTCATATACTTGTACCACTTTATACCCCTTCTCTATAGCTTTCTTCACTTCATCTGTAGTCCACATTCCTATTATCACCCTTTCATCGTCTGTGTGCTGACAAGCACCACATTTTTCCTCAATACACTTTCCACACAACCCAAATATCAACTTATCCTTTTTAATAGGCAAAACAGGATGATACAGCTTGCGCGGTGGTAATACTTTGCACTTAATCAAACCGTACCAATTTTTGTTGTACCTCTTAGGTTTGTATAATTTTATAGGGTGACCGACAGGATAGTAATCAAAATACTGAACTGTAGGGTAGAGGCTGCATACATCTATGTATCTCAGCTTTTTACCACACACTTTAAGCTTGCTTGCATTTGTTCTTCCTCCATAGAAAGCATCTCTAGGGTTCAAGGGTTCAACGATTGGAGTAGTATTGTTGTATCCTTTACTCTTAGCCCACTTGCATTCCCACATTTCGACAAGGTTGTATCCTGCTTCCCTAATTTGGTGACTTCTTCGCTTTGTTTTCTCGTACAAGTCTCCCATAGTCTCATGGTTAACATTGTTAATAGTCTCTTCTTGATAACAATCAGGACATCCATGCCAAAAGCAACCGTGGAACTGGTATACTGTATTAGTGTCCTTATTGAATCCATCTACTTTTGTCCCACGAATCGTTACTTCTCCACCATTCAAAGCGTGTTGTACACCCCCGAAGGTGTTGAGCCAGGTTATCGACTCTTTACTATACATTTCTTTCTTGTCACTTTTTATCACAGCCATAGTATTTTCCTGGAGGTACTTGGACCTATAAATACCCATACAGACACTCGCAATAGTTATGTACTGAAATGGATCTGTGTTAGCAATCTCTAAAAATTGTTTCCTTAACTCCAAACAACCTCTACGCAGAATATCTACATCAGAGTTACAGTAGTCCATAAATTCCTTTTGAAAGTCAAATATATAATTTTCTTTAACCTTTTGATGATACCACTCAAGAAACTCTTTTCTAGCTTTTGTCTTCATCGTGTCTACGCCATAGTATTTGGTCTCAGGAATAGGTCCTACATAAGTCTGATTGTCTCTTGTGTTGAAGAAATGTGGGAAGTAACACTTCTTAAGTTCTTTCAGCCCGAATGTTTTAGGGAAGTCACTCAAAGGAGAAGCTACGAAATTGTGGCTATCAATAATGCTTATTAGTCCGTTTACCTCTAGCATCATCAACTTTGTTCCATTGTATATAGTGTATGGTTTCAACGTATTCTCTATACAGTATTTTAAAATGAATTGTGAGTCATAGCCTTTCGCATTGTGTGCAATAGCCGTGTACCCTTGGTGGTTCTTAGAAATCAACCACTTGCAGAACTCTTCATTTGTTTTGAAGGAAACTTTGGTACCGTCAATATAGTGGGCTACTACGAGGTTGGGGATGTGCACTCCAGTATCTTGCTCAGCTTCATAGTCGAACCAGATATACTTTTTTGTGTAATGGCAACCATTTAATAACGTTATAATTTCAGTCAGTGTATTATTGTAGAGTACTTTATACTCTTGTTCTGAAATATCTCCATTACCAAATTGTCTTTGAAGGGTAGTGAGCTTAAAATTTTTGAGAAGTTTATCCTTGTTTTTAGCTACAAAGTGTTCCAAAAAACTCTCCTTATCGGTAGCCTTACAAATACACCGACTTTCACACCTTCCGCCTTTCTGATGTTTATGTTGTATGTAGCATTGATGTTCACCAGTCTTATAAGGTTCCATACAATTGTAGCTAAAGGAGTATCCGCATTTATGCTCTTTAGATCTCGATAAAATTAAATTACATCCTCTACATTTATAAACTGTGTTACAAACTTCTGAGTGGTTATCTAAGCATTCCTGGTTGTAACAATACCTGTTACATTCCTTACAATAAACCTTATTCTTTTCTTCGGGGGAGTGCACAGGTTTCTTGCACAGAATACACACATTTCCCTTCGTTTTACACTTATGTTTGTCTTTATTATTGTAAGGTGAGTCGCACTTATTGCAGTAATAACAGCTTCCCAGAAAAGCTTTCATACTGTTTATGACGTCAAAATGGTTCCCATTTTTGTATAGATAAATTTTGGTTTCTCTTTCTTCTCCTGAGTATATAACAGAATTAAAATTTTCGGCACACACAACCTTTATTTGAATATTCAATAATTTTTCTACATTTTTAATATCTTCAAGTGTGAAACTTTCCTCGTTGTAGTTTCCTAGCCTCTTGCACAACTCTTCAGTTAACTCCGTTTGAATGCGTCTGTCGCCTCTGACATGTTTAATATTAATGTCACTAAGTTGCCTACCGAGAACCTCATTCGTGTGGTAGGTCAGGGCTGTTACTATGGCAGCACAAGTTATCTTTGTTCTTTATTTGGGTGATGCATCTTTTTGTTCTCACATCTTCAGACAGATTTATAATTTTCGACCTGCCTTGACCTCTAGGTACATTCAGAATCTTAATATTGAACCTGGTCTGTGTGATATTTAAGTCCTCGTTAGAAGATAGAATTCTACCGATATGACTCATGAAAGATCTGGCGTTAACATTAGATTGTACCACGGTTGAAATATCATGATGGAAATTTGGGTTGCTTGCTACTACTGTTAATTTGTCTCCTTTTTTGTAGTTTCATTTCTCTTTGGCCAGTTTAATCATTGCATTGATGGCGTTCTCAACTTGCATTAACTTATCAACTTTAATGGTGTAGTCTACTTCAGTGGCATTAAATTTCTTAATGAACTGTGCGTTTGTTTCAGTGATCTTGTAGGGTGGTTTTCTTCCTTCCTTGGGTGGTTCTATCAAGTCTTCGTGAAAGCCTAACTCTTGAGCTACCTTATTACGAAAGACAATGTCTTGCGTCTTCAAAATGGATTCAATTATTTCAGCCTTCCCCATCCTAACAGTCGCCTTAATGTTATTATTTGTTCCAATCTCTCGCAGCTGTGGTACCCTTAGCTTTTCCAAATCCTGCTTCTTATACAACATGTCCTTAGTCTTTTCCAAAGCTTCTTTAAGTTGCGATTTCTTCATTTTCGAAACACCACTAAGATTATAATCCTTATCCAAGATCTTAAGATCTTCGCAGTATATTTTATCTTTGTTGTGCTCCTCCTTCTCTTCATTGTTTGGGTCATTCTTAAGATGACCCTTTGATTTCAAGTGCCTAGACCAATTCTTATAAGTGATTTCCCACCCACACTTGTTGCAGTATTTATCTGCATAGTTATATTTATTTCCTTCTGGCATATTCATTTATTTACTGATTTATTTTATTAAAAAATTCATTTTTTATAAACTCGAAAAAATTTTCCTTGAATGGTCCAATTTAACCATTAAAGAATATTCAGAGATACCAAAATTTTAAGGTAAAAGCTAACCTTCATATCAAAATGTCTTATCAAAGTTTTGTCTCAGTTCTCTTTTTGCTTCATCGTAAGCTAGTATTCTCAATTTATCTTCACAATCCTTCTTAGTGAATCTAATTTTCCTTTCCTTAAGGTACTCTTTAACTTGTTTCAAAGTGTGTAAATGGGGGCTTACCTTCTCCTCGTTACTGGACGAGGTCGCGAGAAATCTCTCTTTTGCTAAGCCTTCACAGAACTTGTACTCTTTATATTCGTGTAGTATGTTCTCTAAAACTTTTGCGTTAGCTTCATAAAACTTAAATTCCAGACTCTCCACAAGCTTCCAGAACCCACCAAATTCCTCACATAGTCTAAGTGCTTCAGGTTACAAACTCATTGCTGCTATTCATTTTTTACTTATTTATTTTATTTTTAAAAAATCATGTTTATAACCTCGAAAAAATAAAATTTTAAAGGTTAAATTTACCTTTATTTTGTAAAAATAACAAATAAACAAATACACTTTTTTATGCTTAATGTATAAACATAAATTTACCAAAACTGTTCACTTATTATTAGTACACACTCCCAGTTTCTTTAATGAGTAATTACCCATTAAAGAATCCATTATATCTTAGGGTAGCCATTAATCTATCGGATAGCAACTATTTCGAATTTGTTGCGGTCTTCTGTGGAGAGAGCAAGCCATTCTTCTTTAGTTTTTGTTTGTATTAACTTGTGAACCTGTTCGTCAGACAACTGATCTATAAATGCTTTTAACCCTTCAATGGTATAATCTATACCATCTTTAGTCAATTCTTCTGATAAGGCGACATAGAAAATTTCTCGCTTTGTTTGAGTATCCATTTATTATACTTTTCATATTCTTTTATACCTAAATATTTGGGTATTTATACCTTAATTTAACCATAATTTTAGATACAACTACTCAAATATTTTATGGTTGATTTTGACCATATTTAGATACAAGTCAATCATAATATCTTCATCTAATTTAATTATAATGTGGTATTATTTCAACCATCAATTTCTCAAATTTTTTTTCTAGCTGTGACGTACCTTCACCTATTGCGTTGAGTTCTCTCTCGTCTTCTACATGTTCCATAATAATCAGTTGTAAATACTGAAGGCTGCGCAGATAATTAAAAACGGGAAACAACATATTTTCTGTCACCTTATTTATATCAAAAGGAAGTACTGCTGACTTGTCGCCGCCTTTCATTATAGCTGTCATGCTACAAGGAGGTATTAGTTTATTGCTCACAGACATTTATTATATGTATTATCTAATTAAAAAAATAATTCTTGTCGAAAACAGCAAAACCTCGGTGCCGAGGAACCCTGTGGGGTCTTTTGTCTGTAACATTTCTTCGTCGTTGTCATTGTTCTTCTGCCCCACAGGGTTTTTTTTCCTCTTTGTTACCACGTCTCGTCCCATACTTCTTAACAGATGAGGGAGAGAGGATCAGTGCGGACGTCTCATGACGTCACTCAAAATTCCACGATGAAAACTTTACTCAGTTTTTTCTTCAGAAAGGTGGCCAGTCTTCCTGACCGAACGCGCTGAGCTACCGCGCCGGCGAAACAAATGCATTCGAGTAAGCTATTAATCTTACTCTCTCTCTCCCTCTCTCTCTCTCAGCATTGCGCTTCATCCGACTTAACGTATATTTTTACTTACATTACATAGTGTAACATACACATCAACATCCAAAAACAACAATTTATTAGCGAAAAATTTACGTTTAAGTGAATAATATACATTTAAGTTAAATTATTACGCTAGAGCAGCACTGTTGTGACTAATGCAGGCACTCATGACGTCGACGAGCTGACCTTCACCTTTGGCCTCCCAGCTGGCTATCACAGTCGGAGCAGCCTTGGCCGTGAAGATGTCGCAAGAGGCGAGACACGTCACTTCATTCTAGCGTAAATTAAAAGAGCATTCTTCATATATAAAAATATTTTTAGTAACCATTAACCGCCATTTGGTTGTAATTTATCTTTAAAAATATCTGATTTTTTAAGGTCTTTTACGCAACCTAAATTAAATAAATATATATACATGGAGTTGAGGTTACAGAACAACCTAAGACATCACTTATAGATTCTGGGTTTGCACCTCTGAGTACACTACGGGACAATTCTTTTCGTTGTTCAGTTGTTCCCAAATGAGAGGTATAAACAACTTTTTCTGCCCATTTTCTAAATTTTTGAACTATAGGATTGCCTCTAGAGCCATAAATAACCTTTAATAACCCTTCATATGTTAAAAATGTTAAAAGTGAACCATTTTTTCTGTTATCCATCAACTCATCATTGATTAGACTATCAATAACAAATGTTTTATAGTGTTCTGGTGAAGTATAACCTGTATCTTTATTAAAAATTGTAGTAAACGCAACTCTTGTAAAACAAGTTTTTGATACCAGTGTTACACAGGTACTGTGGGTAGATCTCTTTTACATAGGCAGAGTGTCAAAAATACTTAAATACTACCCCTGATTTAATTTATTTAATTATTTATTTTCTTTTTAAAATCATTTTTATTATTTCTATTCAAATAAATGAACAGAATAATTCTACTTTCAATATTATCATTTGTATCTGCTCACGATGAAGCAGCAGTAAAATATTTGCACAGCTTTGGGTACTTGGACTATCAAGAAGATCAACTTTCTCAACTGAGTGAAGAAGCGTACAAAGATGCACTTACGTTATTCCAACAGAAATATCATCTCGTGGCTAATGGTGAGCTGACTGATGAAACTTTACAATTAATGAAGAACCCGAGGTGTGGCGTGGAAGATAACGTTTTAAGCTTTACTACACACATCTACAAGTGGAATAAGAAGAATATAAAATGGCATTACTATCTCGCAACTAGAAAAATGTTACAGGTGGTACAATCAGCATTTAAAATGTGGGAAGAACACACGGATCTTACTTTTGAGAACAGCAACCAAAGTCCTGATATTGTCATTTCGACTAAGAGAGGAGCACACCGACGCCAAAACTCAGCCCTACAGTTCTGTCAACGAAGTTTTGATGGTAGAGGAAACGTATTAGCTCATGCCGACTTTCCTAACTTGTACAACGACCCCATTGAAATTCACGTTGATCAGGATGAATATTGGTACATGGAAATGGACGGTAACACACCTTCTTCACAGACAAACCTGTTTATTGTTCTAGTTCACGAGATTGGTCACACGTTGGGTATGGCGCATTCAGATTTCTCTGAATCGGTGATGTACGCCTTTTACAATAGCACTATCACCACCCTATCTGAAGATGATATACGCGGTATCCAAAGTTTATATGGGAAACGTGCTTCTAGCGATACTGAACAGCACCCTACTTCTACTCCGGCTTCACCCTCGCCTGAAGCAGTACCCAAAAAAGAGCCTGAACTGTGCACACTGAAGCAGTTTGGAAGTTCTGTAATTGTGAATGAGTTTCTATACATTTTTTATGGAACGTGGGTTTGGATGACTGCTCTTAATAGTAATGACGAGCTTTCAAAACCGCAACTAATCACAGACTGGTTAACGTTTCTACCTCAACAATTCGAAAATGTATCTGCTGTTTATCAGAGACCATCAGGTGAAGTCGTTCTTATCATTAATAACATGATATACATGGTTCAGATACCGAGTTTAACGTTACAACCTGGTTACCCAAAAAGAGTATCTGATATAGGGTTGCGACAACATTCTGTTGTACATGGAGCTGTGAACACTTACTCTGGTAGAACCTTCATTTTTTATGACCATATATATTTTGCAGAAATCGAAGAATGTAGCTTGAAAGCAAAAGCTTATGGTGTGATTAGTAAAAGCTTCCCAGGAGTACCTTCAGCATTTGATTCTGTTTTTAGATACATAAACGGTTTGCTGTACTTCTTCAAGGATGGTATATTATATGAATACAATGAATTCTCAAACGTACTAGTAAGAGCAGGTAAATTCGATCTTTCTTTATTTGGCATAAACTGTCCCAAGAAGTCATCTTCTTTTACAGTACTAGTGAAGAGTTTAAAAGATACTGTGACTCAGCTAGAAACATTAAAACCCTAAAGAGAATTTTTTTAAAAAAATATTGCAGTAAATAAATGGAACGAAATCAACTGCTATTGAAACTTAACAGCGCCAACAAAACGTTTACAAAGCTGAATGAGTTAGAAAAGGGACACACTTATACCATTACAAATGCTGAGAATATAAGTACAAAATATGGCCAAAAGATTTTTCTACAACTCGACAGTGAATACAAGATTATATTACCCGATAGATACACCAAATTATTAAGCTGGGATGATTGCAATACTTTGGTTGGATTAAAGATGTTATACAATGGTACCAAAGAAACAAACAAAGACAACAAGATACACGATATTGAGTTCTTTTAAATTGATTTTAATGGTTTTTTACCCTTAAAATCTCCAATGTACCAACGTCAACGTCCTAACGTCAACGTCCAAACGTCCCAACGTCAACGTCCAAACGTCCCAACGTCAACGTCCAAACGTCCCAACGTCAACGTCCCAACGAATAATTTTATTATTTTTCCTTAAATAAATGTTTGCAAAATATGATGAAAAGCTTGTTAAGCAAGCAAAAAAGAACAGAAAGAAATTTGAACAAATCAAAGACCAATTTAAAGAATGGAAAATTAAGCCTATAACCGAATACGAAAAATACAAAAAGGAGGACCAACCAGTAATTGACAAATTAGATGCGATAGGGAAAGAAGTGATTGACGCTATAGAAAAAAATCGTGAGATTGAAAAGCAGCTACTACCTTACGATGGGGGGTTTGACGATATGTTCCCAATACCATCTACTCCTGAGGTAACATCGTTTGAGAGAAGCTTATTTGTTGATGACCCCATCACACCAAAGACACGTAAGAGGTTGGAGCCTATGTTGGAACAAATTGAAGACAAGGAACGGCAGAAGATGAAGGCTGTTTCAGACTACTCAACAACTTACCTGGGCCCAAAAGTTTCAAAATACTTAGGCGCTCTAGGTGACACAATTTTTGGTCTCCGTTTTGACAATGGAAGGCATTACATGGGTGACTCCGAAGTAACATTCAACAACGATAATATTATGGTGAAGGGTAACTCCTTTAAAGCCACCAATGGGTTTATGAAGCTCCTGACTCAGAAAACCGTATCACCTGAAGAGTACACATCTGACGATCTTGATACCTATACAACTATGCTGAAGGTTACCAATGCGATATATCAGAACAATGATCCAAAGGGGAATAAACCCAAGTCAAGCAGTAGCGAAAAATACAACAACATCATTAAACCAATATGGCAGTCACTCAAGAAAGAACGTGGTAACTCGCCAAACACAAAGGGTGGTATGGGTTTTGTAAAGAGGTATACAGACAAACCGGTGGAGTACGTGTGGATGAATGACGTCAGAGACTTAATTGATAGGCTAATGGTTATTCATGGTGAAGAGAATGCGGGAAATAATAACTTCCACAATGAGAAGGTTGGAATAACCAAGATGCTTACGAGTAAATTTAATGACTTCATAGTAAATAATCCAAAGGGGATACCTTACCTAATTAGATTTCTAAACAATCTCCGTCATACATTCTGGAAGGCAGAAAGTTATGGAAAGGGCTTAGTGAACTCGTTAATTAATAATCTTCCTGTTGAAATGCATTTACCTGGATACAATTACTGCGGCCCTGGTACCAAACTAGAAGAACGATTAGAAAGAGGAGATGCTGGAATAAATCCTCTAGATGAAGCTTGCAAAAGGCATGATATCGCATACAGGGATCATAAAGATTTGGAACAAAGACATCAAGCTGATAAAGAACTGCAGAAAGCGGCAAAGGAAAGGATTTTCAGTAAAGATGCTTCCCTAGGAGAAAGATTAGCTTCAACAGCTGTAGCTGGAATAATGTTTGGGAAAAGGAAGCTAGGTCTAGGGTTAGATGATAATGGATGGGTATTGTGAATGTGAATGAAGAGGTGTAATTTTAATGGGTCACAACCCATTAAAATTTAATATGAGTGTAGCACTAAAATATTTAATTTATTTGAGATAATAAATGAAAGGATTTAGTATTGACTACAACATTCCCTCCAGTGGGAATCCGAGAGCGAAATCTATTAAAATAAAACTGTCCAATGACGACCTGAAAAATCAAGGCTTTCTAGATGCTCATCTTACAGAGACTCAAATGAAACAGAAAGCTAATAAACTTAAAAAAGGTGGTAGCTTACTGATAACATTTTCTATACCTGTTGTGAAGAAGATACTCGAGTACCTAAACTCTAAGAGATTGAAAGCAGGTTCTGGATTGAATAAGCACGAAGGTGGATTTCTACCACTGATACTTGCAGCGTTGGGAGCAATCGGGTCTTTAGCTGGTGGTGCTGCGGCAATAACAAGTGCTGTGCACAAAAAGCAAAAGGAAGACGCAGAGTTAGCAGAGCAAAAGAGGCATAATCTTGAAATGGAAAAGAAAGCGGGATATGGTATTTTTTTAAAGAAAAAAGTCGAAAAAAAGTCGAAAAAATTGTGCAAAAATATGATCACCCATTGAGCAACTATGATATCGAGAGGTTAGCAAAGTCTTTAAAAATCAAAAATTTTAGAGGTGTATTCATGGCCGACGAGTTACCGTTAGAACCTAAAGAAGTAGAATCAGGGGTAGTTAACTTGGATACATCTGATCACGTAGGTACTCACTGGATATGCTACTTCAAGAAAGGTGATGAAAAATACGTTTTTGACTCATTCGGTGGCAGTATACCACAAACTTTAGTGAAATACCTGGGTCCTGACAATCTGTTTTACAACTCAGAAAGAATTCAGAATTTCGATCAGTTTATATGCGGTCATTTGTGTGTGATGGTACTGAAGCTATTTATAGATGGATGGAGTTTTATTAAAATTCTTGATACAATAAATGGATATTTTTGTAAATAAGGTAAAGAAGGGTATTGAACAATTAGACGATGTCAGAGAAGTTATAAACGGACTAGAATCTAGTATCAGTAAACTTAATATTAAGAAGTATTTCTCATTTTCAAAGAACTGGGTATCATTGAAAGGAAGGCGCATTGTAAACATAGCAGATGCCATAGGTGGATATGATGCAGTCACTAAAAGCCAGCTCGATGCTGTTAATGATGTTGCTAATGCCAAATACACAAGTATACTAACAACCCTTAATAATTATGTAAGTAAAACCAACCTCGACCATTATTACAGTAAAAAGGACCTAGAAAAAGTTTTCTCAGATTATTATACAAAAGGTGATTTATCACAATACATCAACAAAACTGAACAAGGCCTGAACAAAATATGTGATAAACAAACAGTTGAATTCACTTTTATGACTGGATTAGAACAACAAACGTACACCTTCGAGTATGATTTTGTACTGAAAAAAGTTATTGTCATTGGAAAAGATATAAACAAAGATTTAACATTTAATGATTTTGATGTTGCAGTAAGTATGTATGACAAAGTACACGTAATTGAGAATAAGTATAACCCAATATTAATTCATAAAGGAAATTTCCTAACCGTAAGACTAAAAGAGTCGGCGAAGACAGTCCCTGTGGACGTAAAACTCTTACTATTTGGCGAACTAGCATCATTTAAAGATGCTATTGATAAGTACTTAGAATCTTGATCTTTAATTTTCAATTAAATAAATGATAGAACAGAAACATATTTGGTGCCTAAGGTGCAAGAGATTTACTGCTACATTCAGCCTCACACTGTTGCCATGAAAAACGGTCGTCATAGGATTGAGGGCTATTGTGGGGTGTGTAATACCAAGAAAAGTAAGTTTATAAAAATAAAGTAATGTCTGCAACAAGTAAAAGTATTCGTGAAGAAATTATACATGAGCTTCACAAACCACTGAGAAAGAATTTTCCAAGAAAACCTGTTACATCCTATGGTATAGATGATTTGTGGCAAGCTGACTTGGTTGAGATGGATTCTGGTCACCTTAAAGGTATATCAAAATTCAACAACGGTATCACGTATTTACTGACTGTAATAGACGTATTTTCAAAGTATGCTTGGGCTATTCCTGTTAAAGATAAATCAGGTGAAAGTATTACCAGCGCTTTTAAAGGTATACTACAAGAAAGGAAGCCAAAACACAAACAGATAATGGCAAAGAATTCTACAATAAACACTTTAAAGAGCTCATGAAGATTGAAGGTGTAAATCATTACTCTACATTTACAGAACTTAAGGCTTCAGTAGTTGAAAGATTCAATAGGACTTTAAAGGAAAGAATGTGGAAACAATTTGCTCTTCAGGGCAATCAAAAGTGGGTTGACTTACTACCTAAACTGGTATATGACTACAACAACAGAAAACATAGGACAATAGGGATGAAACCTATAGAGGTAGATGAAAAGAATGCAAAAAAGGTGGTGAAGGCCGCTTTTACAGCGGAACTCAAAACAGATGCACCCAAGTTCAAGATAGGTGACAAAGTTAGGATAAGTAAACTTAAAGGCTTGTTCGAGAAAGGCTATACTGCTAATTGGTCGACAGAAATATTTGAAGTGACTCAGATTAATAACACAAGTCCGACTACATACAAGTTAGAAGATACAAGTGAAGAAGAAATTAAAGGAAGTTTTTACGAACAGGAGTTACAAAAGACAAAGTATCCAGATGTGTATCTTGTAGAAAAAGTTTTAAGAAAAAAAGGGTGACAAAGTATTTGTTAAGTGGCTAGGTTTTGATAGCTCACACAATAGTTGGGTAAACAGAAAAAATGTGTTATTTTAATGGTTAAAAAACCATTAAAATCTGATAAAAGTTTTAATTTTATTACGGTACCTACCGTCATACAGCTTTCGAGTCACGTCAACAGTTATGAATCCAAAGTCCTCGTTCCACACCTTACTGCAAAGCTCTTTAAAGTCATTCCATTTAAAGTCTCCACCTACAAATTCGTCGTAGATGTGTTTCAAATTAATGTCATCTTGTCTAAATATGTTCAAAAAGTTAAGGTTGTCTCTCACCAACTGCTTGGGTATTTTAGAATACGTTTGCGCTAAGTAGAAACAGTCAATGTTCTTATGTCTTCCTCTGGTGAAGTATTCTCTTACAATATCTTGGTTTTCTGATATAAAGTCGTCAAACACTACAACGGAGCACTCTTCACATTTGTCTAATGGTATAATGTCATCACAGTTACTAACAAATGTAGCTACCTTCTCATTGTGTTCATTTTCAATTCTTTCACATTTTTCCATAAGATGTTTGTACTTAAACTGTTCTAAGCTTTTCGAGTAGATGTACAAGTGTTTAATGGTGTTCCAGTTAAGCCATCCAGGGCACAGAAGGTAATTATCAACCATTAAAGTTGTTTTACCACATCCACTTGATCCAACGATGGCGCAACGAATTGAACTAGGTAATAACTTCCCATGTCTGCTTTTGATTCGTTTTTCTCGAATTCTGATCTTTGGATCCCAATCAGTCATTTTACTTTTTTATTTACTACTTATTACTTAATTAATAAATGAATAGAATTTTTGAAATTAGTGGTACATCCTCAAACTTAAAAAAGAGGCTAAATGTACCAATAAGAAACATGTATACAAAGGTTGGTTTGGTCGGATTTTATTCAACATTCTTAACTCCAAATGTCACAAAGGATAATAACAGATTACACTATGAGAAAGATGGTGTGGTTAATACTTTAAATATTCCATCAGGGCAGTACAGTCTAGACAATTTAGAGAGGTGTATTCAGAGCCAGGAACCTTTCAATGCTAGTAATATAAAGATTAAGGCTAACGAAATCCTAAATAGAGTTGAGATAGAAAGCTTAGACTTTAAGCTGTATTTTAATAAGGAATGTAGTATTGGGAGGATGCTAGGTTTTAGAGACGAAATTGTGGAACCTGCAACAAAAGTTGTAGCAAATGAGCTACCGAAAATAATCCCTTTTGAAAAAATTAAAGTGCATTTTAACTTAGCTGATGGTATGTTTGTAAAGGATTCTGACCACTTTCATCGAGAGACAAATATTATTGCTTGTTTTAAACCCAAGTTGGAAATGTGTGGTCACTTACAGTTTGGCAGTCCAATTATATACGAACCGTGTTATCCATTATTTTTCCCTGTGCACGATAAAGTTCAAAACCTGGAAGTAAGTGTAATGGATGAAAATGATGCTGCGATAGATTTTGGAGGAGCGTCGGTAACAGTTCTTTTAGAAATGTTTTAATTAAAATCTTGCAGTAAATAAAATGAATAAAATAGAAAGTTATCAGTGGCAGTCTTTTCCAGTAAATGAGAAGACTAGGAATAATTTAAACCTACCGAACAAAGATGTAGAAATAGACATCAAAGTTGGTGATGGTTGGTTTGACAACAATGCTTACTTGTATATGACCTATAATGTTACTCACGCAAATGGATCAGATTACACTTCTTACGAAGGTAAATCGAATGTTAAACTCGTTGACAACTTTTCGACACAGTTATGGAGTGCAGTAATTGTTAAGAAAAGAGGTCACATAATCTACAGGTTAGAGCATCCAAGCATTTCGTCGACGGTTTTATACCACCTTACTTCTTCTCTCGACGATGACATTAGATTCGAGGGTAATTTCATTAACAATGGTAAGTTACGAAAAAAGGAAAACGAGGTACTGTATCCGTTAAAAATGTTGGGTGGATTTTTTAAAGATTACAAAGAAATCATGTGGGAAGGAGACCTAACAGTAACTTTTGTGGGAAGCGCAAACGCTGGCGATGCCTTGTTTAGATGGTTTTCAAAAAATAATAGTGGTGCAGATATTGAAGGCTCTCGACCTGAGTTGGGTAAAGTAACCATTACAAATATGGAGATTAGAGTACCCATTGTTAAGTATGAGCCTAACTATGAGTTAGAGCTAAGAGAAAAGATGCTAAAGGATCCTAAGATTCCGATTTCATTTTTTGATCTTCAGACGCAGGAAATAGCAGGAATTAGTGGTAAGAGAAACTTTGAGCTAGACATAACGAATTACTACAATTCTATGGAGTTTGACATGCCTTATTTTGTATTTGTGGTGTTTCAGACCAACAGGAAAGGAAACCAAGATGCAGACTCATCAGTGTATGATCACGTGCATCTCCAAAACATTTATCTAAAGAATGGCAGAAATGAGATATTTCCTGAAGAACTGTGGAACATAGATCCTCCATACACTTGTTTGAAGGCATACAATGCATTTGCAGACTTTAAGAGAATAACTGAATTGAAAAGATGACCATAAAATTAGTGCATACAATTTCATTAATTCGTACCCTGTATATGTAATAAATATGAGCAGGAGAAAGAATGTTGTCACTGCACAAAAAACTGCCATGAAATTGTCAGCTACTTTTAATTCACCAATTCCTGACAAGACTTTAGCATACATAATTATGTATGGTAAAAGAAACTTGACTTATGATCTTAAGCATGGAATAATTACTGAGAACTTTTAATTATGCATAGCTTAATTACTGAGATGTTTTAATTTTAATTGTTTCTTGAACCATTAAAACTTAATGCGGTTAGGTGTTTCTCCACAGAGTTGGAGTTTTGCAAAAATTTAGAATTGATTTTTTAATATAAATTAAAATAAATAATAAATATGGAGCCCTCGCATAATAGTAGTATTGATCTAGTATGCCGTGGCCAAGTAGCCCTACGGGAATTAGAATTTAAGATCTTAGAGTGTGTTTATAGTGATTTATCACCACGATGTTGTTTAAAAGACTTTGATGAATTAGAAAGTAAAGTGGAGAAGTTGATACAAAAGATGGATAAAATTATGACTAAAAATGAAAAACTTGTGATTAAAAGTAGATATCAAAAAATGTTACTACAAGTCAGTATTAAGATTCTTTTACAGGGAGTGCAGTGGAGCTGACGCTGAAATCATTAAGTATTTGGTTATATCATCGCTAGTCTCACTGAACTCTTCTGAGTTCTACATGTCATGTGTGGTCAGGCGTCTCCTTACCAGAAACAGGTCCCAGGTTCAAACTAGTCAATTCCCTAAAAAACACGCTCAGAGCGTCGTTGCGCGAAAGTGGTAGGGAGACACGATATAGAACAAACAGACACCACCATGAATGTTTAGACTCTGATGGTACCAGTCGACCCTCACACGTCGGTGCTGTAGCGTGGCGGGCTGGAGGTGTGCGTGCCCGTAGTCCAACCACCAATAACCCGTACGCAACAGTTCGTGTTGACACGTCTGGGCTCACAAGCCCTTTTTTCTGTGCTGTGGTAGCTGTACATTCTGCACTGCTGCCCTTACAATATGACAGTTTCGGCGGGCGTCTGCGCTGCACGGACGTCAACGGCTGTGAGAATGTTCACGTGACTACTGATAACATCAAAGTTGCACAGCTCGTCCAGCTTGTGTGGCAACTCTCTGCAAGGATAAGGGGCGTTCAAAAAGAAAACGAGCCGCAGTCTCGAAAGCGTAAACTGGTGACAAGAGGGTAATATCGTGGCGTGTGGAACGAGGTGTGGTTCCGACCAGAGCTTGGTAGTTCACAGCCCGTCACTAGAGGGCACGCGTGCATGTCACGTGACTATACAGAGCTAGCAGCAGCATGCATCAATCGTCCAATTCTGCCAGCCGCACTGAGTACTATTGTGTCTCACTGTTTAGAGGCACAAAACGCGTGGGTGTTTTCAGCTCGTTACTAAATGCAAATAAGTAGGAGGCCGAGTTGATAGGTGCTGAAACAGTTCAGGTTGCAATAATATGCGATACGGCAGACTGTTAGAGAGAAGGATTATTATTCAAGAAACAATGATATTACTTATCTTCAGTAGTTTGTAGGACTGCAGCTGCGGCTATGAACTGACATCTCATAACATGATATACCATGAACTAATACAACATATTCTCAGGGACTAAGCCTGATGTGCCCTCCTCAGAGAATCAATGCAAACATCACAGAACTGGCTGAGCGCCGATTATGAAAATGCGTCAGCCTAGGTTGAAATCTAGCTAAGAAGTGAACGAGGCACACTCCAGTTCCGTCGAGCTGCACAGCCCGCTAGAGTGCGCTGTGCTCGGCAGACGACGGGCTGCCAACCTTCTGTAGGCGCGGCCTTCTAGTAGTATCTGTGGCAACGATACTACACAAACAGTGACATGGAGGCGTCAAAAGAAGAGCAAGGAGGTGTTGCATGTTTTCTGACAGCGGAAGGAGTAGGAGGAAAGGACATCCATCGACGAATATCACAAGTTTACGGCGAACACTGCATGTCCCTTGCAAGGGTCAAGGCGTGGCATAAGCGCTTCAGGAAAGGCCGGGTGTCGTTAGCCGGTGATGTACGGTCTGGAGCACCACACTGCATTACCCTTGACATCGTCCAGCTGGTAGATGCTCTCATTACTCATGACCACCAAGTGACAAGTGAAAGTCATAACCACTGTGGTCGGATTGAGCGTCGGAAGTGTTCACACCATCATGAAGGAACGACTACGCATGCGCAATTTGTGTGCCGAATGGGTGCCCCACAGTCTTCAACCACACCAGGAAGCATATCGAAAGGCCCACTGTCTTCCTCATCTGCTGCGCTATGCTCGGGAAGGGAATGCATTCCTGGCACGAGTGGTGGCTGGAAATGAGTCATGGAGTCATCACTTCAAACCAAAATCAAAATGACATAGTCTCCAGTGGAAGTATCCAGGGTCACCATCACCAAAAAAAAAGCCAAGGCCATCCACACGAAATCAGGAAATTTTGTGCTGATGTTCTTCTTTGACCAAGATGGCCCCCTTCTCATTCACTTCCTGCAGCACAGGACAACAGTGAATGCCCAGCGTTACAAACCTTGACCACCCTTCGCCAAGTGATCAAGTCAATCTCATCCGTGGGGTCAGTCTGCTCCACTAAAATGCAAAGTCTCATACGGCCAACACATCGCAGCTCTCCTGCAGAAATTCAAATGGGAGGTTCTCTCTCCCTGTGATGACGCCATTTTTGGTCCCCTTGAAAAGCCTCTGAGGGGCGAACGATTGACCTCGGACGACGACGTCCAGCTGTACGTGCGTAACTGGCTAACATCGCAGCCCTGGGAATTTTATGAGACAGCCAATAACTGCCTTGTGTCACAGTGGGACAAGTGTCTCAACAGCCAGCGTCAATACTTCTAACACACAGGTGCTGGCTTCTGTAATTATGCCTCCGACTTTTTTCTTACTAAATGCCCCATCCTGCCACACATGGCCACAACTTGACCCATTTCAAATGGTCAAATGTGTTTGAAATCTTATGGGACTTAACTGCTAAGGTCAACAGCCCCTAACCTGTTATCCTAAGGACAAACAGACACACGCATGCCCGAGGGAGGACTCAAACCTCCGCCGGGACCAGCCGCACAGTCCATGACTGCAGCGCCCTAGACCGCTCGGCTAATCCCGCGCGGCCTGACCCATTTCAGACTCGCTCAATTGGCTCTAGGAAGCACGAAGGTGTCTCCGTAGCATGGTTATCTACTTACTTCGCTCGTTTGCACTGCACTGAGCCTCCTGGCTCTGAGAATTTCCTATTAAAGGGTAGACACTATGTGCTGGCGGACGAGCTTGAAACCATTATCAGTACATCTGCTAGCCCCCAGGCTGTGTATGACATCATCGAATCAAAATCTTCATCGTATTTCATGGTGCGCTAACTTTTTTCCGGCAGTATGTGTTGAAAATGTAGACAAACATTTTTTTTTCAAATACGAAAAGTGATTATTGTTACGATCTTGTAGGTCCACGTGTTGTCAAACAGAAATCGTAGCGGAGTGCTGTAGGATGGATTGGCGCTGAGGCAGCGGTGGCTCCAGGGATGAGGGCAGCAGAGCCTCCGCCATTAGACTGGTGATGCTGCGCAGGCTGGCGCGCCGGCGCGACGCGACGCGGCAATCACACACACGAGCTGTCGCCACGCCACTCAGCGCTAACAGGCAGCCTTCTAGCGTGAGCTGCAGCGATAGCAGCAGCAGCCACTGCACCAGCCTCCTCGTGACGCCGACGTCAACGGGATGTTTACTCTGTTGGCAATTCCATCGAGAGAACAAGCAGTGAATCCCTAAAAACTGGAATATGGAAACAACGTGTTTTTGTTATGTACAAGGTTTTTCAGAAGTGATGGTCTGTATTCAAGGATATGACAGGAACGGTTCAAAGGGCTCTCAAAGGCCTCTGAGCACTGTGGGACCAAACATCTGAGGTCATCAGTCCCCTAGAACTTAGAACTACTTAAACCTAACTAACCTAAGGACGTCGCACACATCCATGCCCGAGGCAGGATTCGAACCTGCGACCGTAGCGGTCGCGCGGTTCCAGACTGTAGCGCCTAGAACCGCTCGGCCACATCGGCTGACTATGACAGGAATGACCATTCGAAACAAAAAGTTCAAGTACACATGGGTTCTAAAACGCGTGCCTTAAACGTTAGTTCATTAGAAGAGTTGTTTTACAAAGTAGCGAAGATGGACAAGTGCTCACAGCTCTTAAGGTATGCATTTTAGAGCAGATGTTTATTCATTTTTACTTGTTTTGGTCCATACTACCAATTCCCAAAATATGGAAAGCAAAGAGCCTGCTGTAGAAGAGGTTTGTTTCACAGTCGACGAACAAGAATTACTCATAGCTCTTAAGGCATGCATTTTAAAGAGCTTGTTTACTCGACTCTTTGCTTCGAACGATCATTTCTGTCATATTTCTGAATATTGACCATCACTTCTGAAACATCCCATACATAGTGCCGGGGTGGGGTAGAAGGGTTGGGGGGGGGGGGAGGAATTCGCAACTCCAACAAGGAGTTGTATTACGCAAACGAAAGTTGGCAGCCGTGTTTCTACATCTACATGAAATCTATCAAAATTTCGTAATAAGTCGCAAAAGAGTTGTGCTAGTAGAGACACTATGAGGATGCAAATCAGGTTTGCTTTAAATACATGATGATGATGATGATGATGTTTGGTTTGTGGGGCGCTCAACTGCGCGGTTATATGCTCCCGTACATATTCCGAACCTTTGCTCAGCCCAATCTCGCCACTTGCATGATGGTGATGAAATGATGAGGACAACACAAACACCTAGTCATCTCGAGGCAGGTGAAAATCCCTGACCCCGCCGGGAATCGAACCAGGGACCCCGTGCTCGGTAAGTGAGAACGCGATCGCGAGACCACGAGCTGCGGACTTACATACATGCGTTAGTTACCTTTAAGATTGGACATGGAGCGCTGAAGTTGGTCAACAATCACTTTGAGGCAACAAGGACGCCATTATCAACACCTCACTGAGTTTGAACGAGGTCGTGTAAGCTGGGTGTTCCTTCTGCGATACTGCAGAAAGACTTGGCAGGAATATAGCCACTGTACATTATTGCTGGCAACGGTGCTTCCGAGATTGTGCGATTCGAAGAAAACCCGCCTCCGAATGGCTGCGTGGCACTGCTGAAAGGGAAATCCGTCGTGTTCGGCGTGTGGCTGTGGCGCATGGCACTGTATCAGCAGCAGATGGTACCGCAGTGGCACAACGAACTTTTACACATCTGTTACTTCAAGGACAGCTCCGAGCCAGACGTCCTGTGGCGTGCATTCCACTGACCCCAAACCACCGCCTTTTGCGGGTTCAGTGGGGCCAAGTAAGAGCCCATTGGAGGGTGTTTTCTGATGAAAGCCGGATTTGCGTCGCTCCAAGTGAAGGCTGTGTGTTTGTTAGAAAGAGGCAAGTTGAGGGCAAGCAACCAAACTGTCTGCGTCCTAGACGCACCTGTAGTTATGGTATGAGGTGCGATTTCGTATGGGAGCAGGAGCGCTCTCGTGGTTATCCCTCGCATCCTGACAGCAGAGCAGTATGCCAGTCTGGTGATTAGACTTGCTGCGCTGTATTCATGAATAGCATTACAGCGGCATTTTCCTAAAGGATAACGCTCGCCCACATACCACTGTTGTAACCCAACATACTCTCAAGAATGTCGACATGTTGCCTTGGCCTGTTACCAGATCTGTCTCCAATGGAGCACATATGGGACGTCATGGCACGATGACTCCAGCGTCATACACGAACAGCATCAACTGTCCCTGTATTGGTCGACCAAGTGCAACAAGCACATAACTCCATTCCACAAACTGCTAACCGCCACCCATAAAACACAACGCAAACACTTTTGCATGCTTGCATTCAACATTATCCGGCTACGCAATTGTTAATGTACCAGCATTTCACATTTGCAATGATTTATCTAGCGCTTACATTAACCTGTGGTCTTGCAGTGTTATCACTTGACCATGTTAGATAAACACATTATTTCTGAAACTTCATTACTCTAAATTAGTTAATGTTTGGTGTTGCGCCTTTTTCCAGCAGTGTATTTCAGCCTGCCATAGAAATCATATCACTTTGGGCTTTGACTTATTGCCAAGTTATCGTCGCATAACTTTTAACTCCTTTATACAGTAACTCGTCCCGAAAAGCCCTGGAGAATCTAGATGGAAAAATGACACAACTAGCCTCAACATGTGAAACAAGAACGAGAATTCTCGAAACGATTACCTCAGATCATGCGAACTCGCTGAATGAGAAGAAATTGAAAACTGCGCCTTTCGCGGAACGAAATTTGAAGATGATGGTACCCTTGTGAAGACTGGTAAAATGTGGCTCAAAAGCGTTGGTCCTAACTGCAGTACAGTAGCTGGAACTGTCGTTTCGAAGTAATCACACGTCTCTACTTAAAACCGCTCAAAAAATTGTTCAAATGGCTCTGAGCACTATGGAACTCAACATCTGAGGTCATCAGTCCCCTAGCGCTTAGAACTATTTAAACCTAACTAACCTAAGGACATCACACATACCACGCTCGAGGCAGACTCTTAAAACTGTCATTGATGATTGAATTAATGGATGATAAAGTAGTAGAACAATTCCGGCAAAGATTCTAAAACTACACTACCTGCCATTAAAATTGCTACGCCAAGAAGAAATGGAGATGATAAATGGGTATTCATTGGACAAATATGTTACACTAGAACTGGCATGTGGTTACATTTTCACGGAATTTGGGTGCATAGATCCTGAGAAATCAGTACCTAGAACAACCACGATGCAGCTTCAACACGATAAGACAGATCATCAAGAGTAGTGACTGGCGTATTGTGACGAAGCAGTTGCTCGGCCACCATTGACCAGAAGTTTTCAGTTGGTAAGAGATCTGGAGAATGTGCTGGCCAGGGCAGCAGTCGAAAATTTTCTGTATCCAGAAAGGCCCGTACAGGACCTACAACAATGGGTCGTGCATTATCCTGCTGAAATGTAGACTTTCGCAGGTATCGAATGAAGGGTAGAGCTACGGGTCGTAACACATCTGAAATGTAATGTCCACTGTTCAAAGTGCCGTCAATGCGAACAAGAGGTGACCCAGACGTGTAACCAATGGCACCCCATACCATCACGCGGGCTGTTACGCCAGTATGGCGATGACGGATGACTAATAGACTCTTCCAATGTGCGTTCACCGCGATGTCGCCAAACACGGATGCGTCCCTCATGGTGCTCTAACAGAATCTGGATTCACCAGAAA
This sequence comes from Schistocerca gregaria, assembly GCF_023897955.1. Classification (NCBI taxonomy): domain Eukaryota; kingdom Metazoa; phylum Arthropoda; class Insecta; order Orthoptera; family Acrididae; genus Schistocerca; species Schistocerca gregaria. The sequence goes on along the minus strand of NC_064924.1, from coordinate 126,644,146 downwards.
AAATTACGTTTTGCCATTCGTGCACCCAGGTTCGTCGTTGAGTACACCATCTCAGACGCTCCTGTCTGTGATGCAGCGTCAAGGGCAATCGCAGCTATGGTATCCGAGCTGACAGTCCATGCTGCTGCAAATGTCGTCGAACTGTTCGTGCAGATGGCTGTTGACTCAGCGATCGAGACGTGGTTGCACGATCCATTACAACCTTGCGTATAAGATGCGTGTCATCTCGACTGCTAGTGACACGAGGCCGTTGGGATCCAGCACGGCGTTCCGTATTACCCTCCTAAACCCACCGATTCCATATTCAGTCATTGGATCTCGACCAACGCGCGACTTTAATATCCAGTAGTTTACGTTTCTTTTTTTTCAAAGTAAATATACAACTATAACTAAAATCATCGTTAATGATAAAGTGATAGAACAGGGGACATACACGGTTTTGCCACATAAATGTGACCACCGCCTGTGTTAGACATCAACGTGCAGTAACCGCTAAGAACCGGTAGCTGGCAAAACTCGCAGTGAAGGATTTTTAAAGCTTTTCGGGGAAAGCGGAAAACATTACAGTCGTTATCGTAAAGGAAAGGCGGAGCTATTTATCTGACGTCTGTAAGGGTATGATCATTACCTTTCTGGCCAAGAGTAAGTTTGTATACTGTTCAGGTACCGTCATGGTCAAAGTATAGCGTTCATGTCAAAATGCCTTTTCCACAAACGATGCTGAGGCAACGGCTGTGCACTACGGGCTCCAGATGACAAGGGTGAACGACGGCCACGGAGGTATGTATGGGCGAAGAGACCGGCAATTGTTTAGTAACTCAAAAATGGTTCAAATGGCTCGAAGCACTATGGGACTCAACATCTGAGGTCATCAGCCCCCTAGACGTAGAACTACTTAAACCTAACTAACCTAAGGACATCACACACATCCATGCCGGAAGCAGGATTTGAACCTGCGACCGTAGACTGAAGCGCCTAGAACCACTCGGCCACAGCGGCTAGCTGTTGAGCAACTGACCGCCCAGATGAAGGAAGGGGTTCTGACCGTCCAGATTATCCAGGGGCTACCAACAGCGTCTCCTAAACGCCCATTCAGTGAACATTCCTGCACATGGGCCTCCTCAGCAGGTGCCGATTCATCTACCTTTGCTGACTGCTGTCTATCGGTGAGGAAGCCTAGAAGGAGGTTATAAGACGAATAACAACACAACTAAAATAACGATAATAGACTGTAGTAAGATGAACTCTACAATGTTGGGGAAATTAGGTGTTGCCTCAGACACTAAGAGTAGTTGGTCAGTTTTTGATGATCGAATTGAGAGGGTATAAAATTCAAACTGACAGTATAGAGAAAAACATTTTTCTAAAAGACAAATTACTTAAAAGCGAATATCAATTCCTATGTTACGTTATACTTTCTGAAGGGTTTTCCGTGAGATGTGGCCATGTATTGGAAGTGAAATTTCGGCAGGAAACTGTTCAAATAAGAAGATTTTAAAATACAGTGCTATAGGAGACTCCTAATGATTATGTGGGTAGACTGGACAACTAATGAGGAGGTAGTGAATCTAACTGGGGAGGAAAGCAATTTGTGGCAGTACTTAGGGAAGGGATCAACTGACACGGCACATCTTGAGGCATCAAAGAATCATCAGTTTTGTAATGAAAGACATTATGGGGAGGTAAAAATAGTACAGAGAGACCAAGACTTGAATATAGTAAGCAGGTTCAAATGTGTGGATGTCCCATTTGTTGTGATGGACACGATGTAATTTGAACAAGACAGAGCAACATGGAAATCTGCATCAAACCGGTCAGTGGAATGAAGGTCACAACAATAAGTAACTGTTAGGCGTGTTTTATAGTTGGCCCGTTTCTATACAGTCAAGTAATAGTACTCTCCGTCCGAACGAGCCTCGCAAGGTCCAGCGGCACCGACCGACCGCTGTATCGTCCTTAGCCAATAGGCGTCGCTGGATGTGGATATGGAGGAGGGTGTGGTCAACACACCACTCTCCTGGCCGTTGTCAGTTTCCGTTACCAGAGCCGCTACCTGTCAGCTAAGTAGCTCCTTAATTGGGCTGAGTGCACCCCGCTCTCCAACAGCGCTCTGCAGACCCAGACGGTCATCACTCATCCAAGTCTTAGCCAAGCTCGAAAGCGCTTGACTTCGGTCATTGTAAGGGAACCAGTGTTACTACTGCTGGAAGGCCGTTGGCATACGGTCAGATAATAACATTGTATTATATTGTATGTTAACCGGGACCTAGAAACGGCGGAGAGGTCCGTCCCCGCCGCAGCCTCAGTGGTCCACAACCCCCCTGAGGACACCCCCCCCCCCCCCCCCCCCGTCCAGTAAACATCTCCCAACTGAGGAGTGTAACCGCTATGTTTGCGTGGTAGAGTAATGGAGAACTTGTATGCGCAGCAATCGCCGACATAGTGTAGCTGAGGCGGAATAAGGGGAACCAGAGCGCATTCGCAGAGGCAGATGGAAAACCGCCTAAAAACCATCCACAGACTGGCCGGCTCACTGGACCTCGACGCAACACCGCCGGGCGGATTCGTGCTGAGGACCAGGCGCTCTTTCCCTCCGGAAAGCCGTGCGTTAGACCGGTCGGCTGACCGACGGGCGATAATTCACTACTGGCCGTTAAAATTGCTACAGCACGAAGATGACGTGCTACAGACTCGAAATTTAACCGACAGGAAGAGTATGCTGTGGTATGCAAATGATTAGCTTTTCATAGCATTCACACAAGGTTGGCGCCGGTGGCGACACCTACAACGTGCTGACATGAGGAAAGTTTCCAAGCGATTTTTCAGACACAAACAGCAGTTGACCGGCGGTGCCTGGTGAATCTTTGTTGTAATGCCTCATATAAGGAGGAGAATTGCGTACCATCTTGCAGAATATGGAATCTGTAGGTTCAGGAGGGTAAAGCAGAACGCCGTGCTGGATACCAACGGTCTCGAGTCACTAGCTGTCGAGATGACAGGCATCTTATCCGCATGGCTGTAACGGATCATGCAGCCACGTCTCGATCCCTGAGTCAACAGTTGGGGGCGTTTGCAAGACAACAACCATCTGTACGAACAGCTCGACGACGTTTGCAAGCAGCATGGACCATCAGCCCGGAGACCATGGCTACGGTTACACTTGACGCTGCATCACAGTCAGGAGCGCCTGCGATGGTGTACTCAGCGACGAACCTGGGTAAACGAATGGCAAAACGTAGTTTTTTGGATGAATCCAGGTTCTGTTTACAGCATCATGACGGTCGCATCCGTATTTGGCGACATTGCGGTGAACGCACTTTGGAAGCGTGTATTCGTCAACGCCACAATGGCGTATCACCCGCCGGGATGGTATGGCGTGCCATTAATTACACGTCTCGGTCACCTCTTGTTCGCATTGACGGCACTTTTAAGAGTGGGCGTTACATTTCAGATGTGTTGCGACCAATGGCTCTACCCTTAATTCGATTCCTGCGAAAACCTACATTTCAGCAGGATAGTGCACGACCGCTTGTTGAAGGTCCTATACGGGCCTTTCTGAATACAGAAAATGTTCGACTGCTGCCCTGGCCAGCACATTCTCCAGATCTCTTACAACTGAAAACGTCTGGTCGATGGTGGCCGAGCAACTGGCTCGTCACAATACGCCAGTCACTACTCTTGATGAACAGTGCATCGTGTTGAAGCTGAATGGACAGCTGTACCTGTACACGACATCCAAGCTCTGTTTGACACAATGCCTAGGCGTATCAAGGCCGTTATTATGGCCAGAGGTAGTTGTTCTGGGTACTGATTTGTCAGGATCTATGCACCCAAATTGCGTGAAAATGTAATCACATGTCAGTTCTAGTATAATATATTCGTCCAACGAGTACCCGTTTATTATCTGAATTTCTTCTTGGTGTAGCAATTTTAATGGCCAGTAGTGTAATATACTTACATACTTCAAGCACATGCTAACTGGCGATGCATGTAGCCGTTTTCTTTGTATGGTGATAGCAAACACTGGACTAGAATGGAATGCTTATTGTTAGTAATAGTGATTAATGTAAACTAGTGAAACCGACAATACTTCGTAACTACTAAATATGAGGGTTTCCGTAAAATAATGTTCCCAAGGACCTGCAGTCGCGAGGAACGCTGTTACATGGGGTCCGCCAACACTGGCGTGTGGGTAGGTTCTCCTTCTCCCATTTCCCGCCCTGGAGAGCCGCTGCGACACTCAGTATTGGCTTGGCAACCGTCAGAGATGGAGCTCCCACTAGCGCCTCACGGCAGGTGTGAATTACGCTCTGTCATTCGTTTCTTGTGTGCAAAAAGATGCACCGCTGGACATTCACTCCCGACTGTGTGGAATGTACGAAGAAAGCTTCTTGAGCGTACAACATTTCGGCAAATGGTGCAGAGAATTCCAAGATGCACGTACAGACGTCCATGACGAATAGCGTCCTGAACAGCCATCGATTTCAGATGAAACGATTGCAGACGTGGAAGTAGCAATGCCAGAAGATCGAAGGATGTCGGTTCGGGAGCTCTGTAAGACCAGCACAAAATTCTGAGACAACATTTAGTGTATTCCAAAGTTTGTGCATGGTGGGTCCCGAGAATGCTTACGGAAGACGACAAACGGATACATGTGTCAACGGCCCACGAATTTCTTCAGCCCTACACAACTGATGGCGAGGAATTCTTACATTCTATTGTCACTGGGGACGAGACATCGGTCCACTACACAACACCAGAAACGAAACAACAATCCTGTCAGGGGAAATATCCAAGTGTTGCCGAAGCCATGGAAGTTTAAACAAACACTGTCTGCGAGCAAAGTGAAGGCGAGAACGTTTTGGGATAAGAAGGAGTAATTTTTGTGAGAATTCCTGCCTGTGGGTACAATAGCCAATGCCGACCGCTACTGTGAAACGTAGAACCTTCGCCGCGGTATCCAAAACAAGAGGAGAGGCGTGATCCATAAAGGAGTGCGTTTCCATCAGGACAACGCTCGTCTGCACATCGCCCGTATTACAAATAACCCCACCAAAAAAATTTGGATAGCATACTATCACACACCCATCATACAGGACAGGCATAGCCACAAGTGACTTCCATGCCCTCCGTAAATTGAAGAAACACCTGGGTGGGACGCATTCACAACCGGAGAGGAGCTGAAAGAAGAGGTTTTGAGCGTGGAAGTTTAGAAGAGAAAAAGTATTATGCTGTGTTTGGGTAATTAAGATTAGATCGCGACTGTGGGATAGATATCTGTCGACTCCCAGGGCCTTCAGCAAACTGAGAGTTTGGTCTTCGTTTTCTAAGAGAAGGACATGCGGCTGTGGCTAGTAGTTATGGCCCTCACTCAGCACATGTTCAGCAAGTGTGCAGTCAGAATTCTGCAACCTCCAGCTGCGTTCGTGTTCAGCCAGCCCAGTTGCTAAGTATCTGCCTGACTGACGACTACAAAACGTACCACAATCAGAACAGGTACCCCGCTGTTGTCTTGTAATTGCTACTGAAAATACGCTGGGCTGTGATGTTCTTGATATAGCACGAAATTCTGTAGCTGTAGGATGTTATTACTACAATCTGTAATATCTCTGTTATATATGGGATTGTGCACCACTTTCTGCGGACGGTGAAAGGTACAACACCCTCATTGGCATTGTAGCGAGAAGGAAGTACTTCTCTGGACGGCATCACTAACGTGGTGTCTTGCTGCTTCGCTAAGTCCCTCGTAGCACACAAGTGGCGCTCAGTCGCCACGTTCCATGTAGGTGGTGATCCTGCTGAATTGGAGTGTTTAGGGATGCCAGTCGTTAATTCTCAATTGTACTATACTTCTTTTAATAAAGAAATTGCTTTGTCACACACGTCACAGAATCGGCATTTGCAATATGGCGGCTCTGGATTACGCCATTATATTCGACCCTTTACACGCATTAATCCCGTTTTCTGACTTTACATAATGGTAGACCCAGCCCACGACACATGGCGTTCTTATAACTAGTAACTTCACTTTATATCTTGTTTAACATCTGAAATATGCACTCGCGACCGTTCTTTTAGAGCCACCCGGTTACTCGACCGTGCGTTTTGTGTGGCTCCTCGCGACTGACTCACTCTCTCTTCCTGAAGGACAAGAGAGTCCACCCCACCTTTCTCCCTCAGCCAATAAGGACCCTTCTATATATATATAAGATCCTACTCCCAAATAGTCGGATTTTGTCCCTACAAAGGTTGCACAACACATTGCCTCCTATGATTTCATCACTAATGCTCGTTGCTGACGCTTACTTGTTAAATGTACATGTAGTTTGGCTGCTACTGAGTATTCCCGATGGCATAAATATGCATAATACTTGGCTGAAACACGTGAAGGGAATGCTCATCTGCATTACAAAATGGTTCAAATGGCTCAGTGCACTATGCGACTTAACTTATGTATTACGAAGGAGTAGCGGTTGGGGCATATTGGAGAATATACTCTTCAGTTTTTGTCTCCTATGCAAGATGTTGGTAAGCACAGGATTATAATCCCTGTTTGAGGTAATGCCCATTATTGTATCTAACTCTGCTTTTAAATATTTTTGGATTTGGGAACAGATACCAGACGGTATACCAGTGATTGGAAAGTTGAATGTTTGTGTGTCACTGGGTGTTGTAACCGAGAAGATATTGCCGTGTTTGTGACGAACCTTGGACGTCGGACACTCGTCGTTTCGCCATCCCTTAAAGACGTTCCACAAAGCTTGAGGACACTAGCACGCGAACAATCGACGAGCTGCACCTTTTGAAAGGCGCTAGTTCCCAGTCGTCATGCAATAATAACAATCTACGATTTCTCAAAGTCGCTAAAATCAGTGGATTTCACATCATCGATTAGTATGACAGATAGAGTTTACCACCTTTTGCCACGCAGTGCATTTTCAGCGATCCAGATTTCTGGCTGTTTCCGATCGCTGGGTGGGAAGGATTCGACTTGTTGGGGGTGTGCAGTGGAAGCAACGGCCGGCTGTTTGTAGCCAATCGATAGCGCAGGCAGTGATAAGCCGCCGGGCTGTCTTTATAGAGCAGTCCCGTCATTAGCCGACATAACGACGTTGGGTGGGGGTCATAAACGGCGGCAGCAAACAGGGCCCAGGGCCGAGCGAGCTGCTGTATGCTGTCGAACGATCTTGTCTGCTGCGCCACTTTAACACTGCGCCAGGGACGCTAAAGATGATAACGCCAGCGGACGCGTGCGGCACTCTCTGCAGGCTGACATAAAATACCATTGAACTGTCATTTTTTTTAAGTTTCTGGTAAAATTTATAGAAGGCTGTAAGTAGGCTGTTTGGGTTTCTGTGTTGGTAACACCACGTAGCGCTCTGTATGAAAATCACTGACTGTGTTGTGTGCAGTCTGTGGCTGGTTGGCATTGTTGAAATATTCTCTATTGTAGTGTTGGCCAGTTGGGTGTCAACAGCGCGTAGCGTTGCGCAGTTGGAGATGAGCCGCCAGCAGTGGTGGATGTGGGGAGAGAAATGGCAGAATTTTGAGAGCGGACGATCTGGACGTTTGTCCATCAGAAAGAGTAAACTTGTAATATTGGATATCATGAACTGATGATGACTTTGGAACATTATTAAGATAAATACATTGTTTGTTCTCTATCAAAATCTTTCATTTGCCTATCGGTAGTCAGTGCCTTCAGTAATTTGAATCTTTTATGTAGCTGGCAGTAGCGGCACTCGCTGTATTGCAGTAGTTCGAGTAACGAAGATTTTTGTGAGGTAAGTGATTCATGAAAGGTATAGGTTATTGTTAGTCAGGGCCATTCTTTTGTAGGGAATTTTGAAAGTGAGATTGCGTTGGGCTAAAAATATTGTGTGTCACTTTAGTGTTGATCATAATAGGTAAAGAGCGAAAATTCTGAGTACGTTCAGTTCTGCTCAGCTGTTTGAAAATCAAATAATGTATGAGGTTTATCAGCAAAGTCAGTCATTAATTTTTCTAAGGGGGGGGGGGGGGGGGATTTCGAGCTACAAGTAAGGTCTTTATAACCACTGATTAGAATTGTGTTATACAAAAATGTATAGTTATAAAAAAATGTTTATTACATACAGGATGGTCCATTGATCGTGACCGGGCCAAATATCTCACGATAAAAGCATCAAAGGAAAAAACTACAAAGAGCGAAACCTGTGTATCTTGAAGGGGGAAACTAGATGGCGCTATGGTTGGCCCGCGAGATGGCGCTGCCATAGGTCAAACGGATATCAACTGTTTTTTTTTTTTTTAACAGGAACCCTCATTTTTATTACGTATTCGTATAGTACGTAAAGAAATATGAATGTTTTAGTTGGACCACTTTTTTCGCCACTATAATAGTCACAAACATATGGCTCACATATGGTAACAGGTAGGTTTTTTAAATTAAAATACAGAACGTAGGTACGTACGAACATTTTATTTCGGTTGTTCCAATCTGATACATGTACCATTGTGACCTTATCATTTCTGATAACGCATGCTGTTACAGCGTGATTACCTGCAAATACCACATTAATGCAATAAATGCTCAAAATTATGTCCGTCAACCTCAATGCATTTGGCAATTCGTGTAACGACATTCCTCTCAACAGTGAGTAGTTCGCCTTCCGTAATGTTCTCGAATGCATCGACAATGCGCTGACGCATGTTGTCAGGCGTTGTCGTTGGATCGCGATAGCAAATATGCTTCAACTTTCCCCACAGAAAGAAATCCGGGGACGTCAGATCCGGTTAACGTGCGGGCCATGGCATGGTGCTTCGACGACCAATCCACCTGTCATGAAATGTGCTATTGAATACCGATTCAACCGCAAACGAGATATCTCTCGGACATCTATCACGTCGGAAGTACATTGCCATTCTGTCATGTACTGAAACATCTTGTGGTAACATCTGTAGAACATTAGGTAGGAAATCAACATACATTGCACTGCCATCGACAAAATGGGGTCCAGTTACCCTTCCTCCCATGATGCCGCACAATACATTAACCCGCCAAGGTCGCTGTTGTTCCACTTGTTGCCGCCATCGTGGATTTTCCGTTGCCCAATAATGCATATTATGCCGGTTTACGTTACCGCTGTTTGTGAATGACGCTGCGTTGCGAAATAGAACGCTTGCAAAAAACAAAACGGCATCGTTGAGCAATTTGTCTGATACTGATGTGCGGATTAGCCGCGACAGCAGCTAAAACACCTACTTGGGCATCATTATTTGTTGCAGGTCGTGGTTGACGTTTCACATGCGACTGAACTCTTCTTGTTTTCTAAATAACGTAACTATCCGGCGAACGGTCCGGACACTTGGATAATGTCGTGCAGGATACCGAGCAGCATACACAGCACACGCCCGTTGGGCATTTTGATCACAATAGCCACACATCAACACGATATCGACCTTTTTCGTAATTGGTAAACGGTCCATTTTAACACGGGTAATGTATCACGAAGCAAATACCGTCTGCAGTGGCGGAATGTTACGCGATACCACGTACGTACACGTTTGCGACTATTACAGCGCCATCTATCACAAAGCGAAAAAAGTGGTCCCACATTCCCACATTCATATTTCTTTACGTACTAGACGAATATGTAATAAAAATAGGGGATCCTATTAAAAAAATCCTATCCATTTGACCTATGGCAGCACCATCTAGCGGGCCAACCATAGCGCCATCTGGTTTTCCCTTGAAGCTAGACGAGTTTCGTTCTTCGTAGTTTTTTCGTTTGATGCTTATTTCGTGAGATATTTAGTCCGGTCACTATCAATGGATCACTCTGTATATTTGACAGATGTATGGATGTCACCATAAGGCTGTTAAATACATGTTTATCATTATCCAACTGGTTTCAAGAATTTAATTCAGCAATTGATACACTTTACAGATTAAGATGGAGTATGCGTTATGTACACTCCTGGAAATGGAAAAAAGAACACATTGACACCGGTGTATCAGACCCACCATACTTGCTCCGGACACTGCGAGAGGGCTGTACAAGCAATGATCACACGCACGACTCAGCGGACACACCAGGAACCGCGGTGTTGGCCGTCGAATGGCGCTAGCTGCGCAGCATTTGTGCACCGCCGCCGTCAGTGTCAGGCAGTTTGCCGTGGCATACGGAGCTCCATCGCAGTCTTTAACACTGGTAGCATGCCGCGACAGCGTGGACGTGAACCGTATGTGCAGTTGACGGACTTTGAGCGAGGGCGTATAGTGGGCATGCGGGAGGCCGGGTGGACGTACCGCCGAATTGCTCAACACGTGGGGCGTGAGGGCTCCACAGTACATCGATGTTGTCGCCAGTGGTCGGCGGAAGGTGCACGTGCCCGTCGACCTGGGACCGGACCGCAGCGACGCACGGATGCACGCCAAGACCCTAGGATCCTACGCAGTGCCGTAGGGGACCGCACCGCCACTTCCCAGCAAATTAGGGACACTGTTGCTCCTGGGGTATCGGCGAGGACCATTCGCAACCGTCTCCATGAAGCTGGGCTACGGTCCCGCACACCGTTAGGCCGTCTTCTGCTCACGCCCCAACATCGTGCAGCCCGCTTCCAGTGGTGTCGCGACAGGCGTGAATGGAGGGACGAATGGAGATGTGTCGTCTTCAGCGATGAGAGTCGCTTCTGCTTTGGTGTCAATGATGGTCGTATGCGTGTTTGGCGCCGTGCAGGTGAGCGCCACAATCAGGACTGCATACGACCGAGGCACACAGGGCCAACACCCGGCATCATGGTGTGGGGAGCGATCTCCAACACTGGCCGTACACCTCTGGCGATCGTCGAGGGGACACTGAATAGTGAACGGTACATCCAAACCGTCATCGAACCCATCGTTCTACCATTCCTAGACCGGCAAGGGAACTTGCTGTTCCAACAGGACAATGCACGTCCGCATGTATCTCGTGCCACCCAACGTGCTCTAGAAGGTGTAAGTCAACTACCCTGGCCAGCAAGATCTCCGGATCTGTCCCACATTGAGCATGTTTTGGACTGTATGAAGCGTCGTCTCACGCGGTCTACACGTCCAGCACGAACGCTGGTCCAACTGAGGGGTCAGGTGGAAATGACATGGCAAGCCGTTCCACAGGACTACATCCAGCATCTCTACGATCGTCTCCATGGGAGAATAGCAGCCTGCATTGCTGCGAAAGGTGGATATACACTGTACTAGTGCCGACATTGTGCATGCTCTGATGCCTGTGTCTATGTGCCTGTGGTTCTATCAGTGTGATCATGTAATGTATCTGACCCCAGGAATGTGTCAATAAAGTTTCCCCTTCCTGGGACAATGAATTCACGGTGTTCTTATTTCAATTTCCAGGAGTGTATATTATACGAGGGTCGTTCCGAAAGTAATGACTCACTGAAATCAGAGGAGATACATAAATCGCAACAGCACAGCTAAATAGAGCAATATTTCAGATATACACTGTCATTTTTCCACATAATCTACACAATGTTGTCAACGATTAACCAGAGCCTGCATGCTGCGCTTGTAAAAATCGGAGCCAGCTGAGGCTAACCAGTTCCTTACAACATCCGAGTCTTGAAAATGTTCGCCATGTAGTCCATCTCTCAGAGGCCCAAAGAGATGGAAGTCTCAAAGCACTTAATCGGGACTGTACGATGGACGTGGTAAGACAGTCCAGCCGAATCTGCAATGAGTTAGGTGGTCGCAAATCTGATGTGGGGCCTGGCGTGAAAGTTGGTCTTCCTCTCTGGCCTTACCCTGGAAATTCGGGCTTTCAGCTTGTTGCGTGTTGAACTGACAGTTTCCCCAGGCTGCAGGAAATCCAAAAGAACTACAGCCTGTCTATCCCAGAAGACTGTGCACATCACTTTGCCTTTAGAGGGCAGTGTCATGAATTTCTTCTTTGACGGAGAATTGGCACGTCGCCATCCCATGGAGTGTCTTTAGGATTCCGGCTAGTACTGCTGACACCACGTCTCATCTCCGGTGACGATGCTATTCCCCTCCAGCTTCATATTGGTTCAGCAGGTCCAGACAGACTTTGAAACTTCCCCTTCGAAAATTAAGAATGACTGTGCTGAAAAACTTCTAAGTTATTTGATTTTCAAACAGTAGAGCAACACTGAACGTACTCAGACAGTTCTCTCCTTACTTATTCTGATCATCACTAAACTGACACACAATATTTTTTAGCGCAAGGAAATCTGACTTTCAATACTCCCTGCAAAAGAATGGCCCTGACTAACAATAACATATACCTTTCATGAATCACTTACCTCACAAAAAACTTCGATACTCAAACTGGTGCAATACAGAGAGCGCTAATACCGCCAAATAAATAAGAGATTCAAACCACTGAAGGCACTAACTACTGACAGGCATAGTTAGCAAATGAAAGAATTTGATAGAGAACAAACAATGTATTTACCTTAATGGCGTTCAAAAGTATATTCATGACATCCAGTCTTACAAAGTTCCTTTTTCTGACAGTAGCACTTCCAGATCGTCCGCTCTCAAAATTCTGGCATCTCTCTCCCCACATCCACCACTGCTGGCTGCTCACTTTCAACTGCCCAACACTACGGGCTGTTCACATCCAACTGCCCAACACTACACAAACGAATCTTCCAATAATGAGTCCAACCAGCCACAGACTGCACACAGCACAGTTAGCGATTTTTATACAGAGCACTACGTGGCGTTACCAACATAAAAACGTAAACAGCCTATTTACAACTTACACCAGATGAGCTTTTGTTCTTCTGCAAGCGTCCGCGGGACCCGTCTCGCACAGACTTTGCGATCTTCCAACATTGTTTCCAAGGCACTACAGCCGATATTCAGCTTTGGGCACAATTCTCTGGTCGTTGTTCGCCGACCAGCACGGAAGAGGTGATCAAGACGCTCTTCATTGCGAGAGATGACAGCTGTGCTGGCTCGACGGGACCATGGCTTTTCATGCACATCGTTTTCACCACCTTGAAAATGCCGTACTCATTGCCTCAGATTGCTAACGTCTATCGTCTCGTCTCCATAAACCTTCACCAATGGTCGATGAATTTCAATTACTTCAGCAGTGTGGAATGCAATCAGACATCGCTGTTTCATACACGCGCCAGTATCAGACTCCATTTTGGAACACTGATCTGCTGGCGCGAAACACCCCTTCAGGAAAAAATTATAAATACCAGTGCTGGAAAACCTCTCTGTTATTTGATTTTCAAATAGCTGAGCAAAACTCAGCAAAACTTATGTACAAGGTTTTTCAGAAGTGATGGTCTGTATTCAGGGATATGTTAGGAATGGTTCAAAGGGCTCTGAGCACTATGGGACCAAACATCTGGGGTCATCAATCCCCTATAACTTTGAACTACTTAAACCTAACTCACCTAAGGACATCACACACATCCATGCCCGAGGCAGGATTCGAACCTGCGACCGTAGCTATCGCGCGGTTCCAGACTGTAGCGCCTAGAACCGCTCGGCCACACCGGCTGACTATGACAGGAATGACCATTCTAAACAAAAAATTCAAGTACACATGGGTTCTAAAGGCACTTCTCTGTTTACTTATTCTGATCATCGCTAAACTGACACACAATATTTTCAGCGCAACACAATTTAACTTTCAATAAACTGAAACGTCCCCTTGGAAAAATTTATACATGACTGTGCTTAAACTGACACACAATTTTTTTTTTTGCGCAACGCAATCTGACTTTCAGAACTCCCTACAAAAGGATAGCCCTGACTAGCATTAAGCTATACGTTTCACATATCACTTACCTCACAAAAATCTTGGTTACTCGAACTACTGCAATACAGCGAGCGCCACTACTGCCAGCTAAATAAAAGATTCAAACTACGGAAGGCACTAAATACTGATAGGCATAGTTAGCAAATGAAGGATTTTAATAGAGAACAAACAATGTATTTACCTTAATAGTCATAATATATATATCAGTTCATGACACCAATTCTTACAAATTTCAAAACTCCGCCATCTCTCTCCCCACGTCCACCACTGCTGGCGGCTCACCTCCAACTGCGCAACGCTACGCGCTGTTAGCATCCAGCTGCCGCTGCCCAACACTACAATGGCAGACAACAATGCAAACCAGCCACAGACTGCACACAGCACAACCATTGATTTTCAGAGCGCTACGTGGCGTTACCAGTAAAAAAACCTAAACAGCCTACTTACAAAACCCTACAAAAGAATGGCCCTGACTAACAATAACGTATACCAATCATGAATCACTTACCTCACAAAAATCTTCGTTACTCGAACTACTGCAATATAGCGAGCGCCACTACTGCCAGCTAAATAAAAAATTCTAACTTCTGAAGGCGGTAACTACTGATAGGCATAGTTAGCAAATGAAAGATTTTGAAAGACAACAAACAATGTATTTACCTTAATAATATTCAAAAGCCATCATATTCATAACATCCAGTCTTACAAATTTCCTTTTTCTGACGGACACGGCCAGATCATCCACTGTCAAAACTCTGCCATCTCTCTCCCCACATCCACCACTGCTGGCGGCTCACCTCCAACTGCGCAACGCTATGCGCTGTTCACATCCAACAACTGCCCAACACTACAATAGCGAATATTCCAGCAATGTCAACCAGCCACAGACTGCATACAGCACAGTCAGTGATTATCCTACAGAGCGCTACGTGGTATTACCAACACAAAAAACGTAAACAGCCTACTTACAAACGGAACGACCTGCAATTGAAAGAGGAAGATTTAAGTATTAGCACTACACAAGTGGTATCTGGCGCCAAAAAATACAATAAATAAATAGGAATTGTTATATTTCTGAACGATCCTCATATATCGTTGTAAACTCTTGAGTTTGCCAGATGGTAACATAGATTGTTGAACTACTTGCAGCATAATAATGATTTTTTGCAGCTTTGTGGTTGTTTCAATAAAAATGTCTTTCACAGAAGGTGTGAGCACAACGAAAGGGACATTTTATGAACCTTACTGCTTATATTTTTCAGAACGAGCAATCAGTAACACATGAGACTGCAACGAGTAAGATTTTGCGGGCAAATACGTGTTATTTTGGAGAAGAGAGAGGTATCTCGAGACTCGGATAGAGCTCAACAAAGGCTGCCGTAAATTCAGCGAATATCCAGTAACGACGGCAGCTAGGAAATTGCTAATGCTCGGAGAACGTGAGGGTACTCTGCAGATGGAGGCACAGAGAGGTTCTGCCGAAGCAAATCTGTATCTCCGGGAGGCGGTAATTTCCTGCGTGGCCGACTTAAGTCCACGGCCTTTGTGCGCTCATCTGGAGCGCCAGCTACCAATCTCCTCCATTGCTTTGTTCCAAAAACGGGAGGGAAATCTAGCGCGGACGGGAGGCGCTTTGTGTTGCTTCTCACCTCTGGAGAGAGATTTGCGGCGCTAAGACGGCCGCCATCAGCATGCAAATTGAAACCTCGGGCCGCGCCGGGCTGGAGCGGCTTCTCGGCTGCGCGCCTAGACGTCCCGAGGTCTGTGGCATCGCATTGCGTCCCTACGCTCCGCCAAGTCACTTACAGCCACGGGCAGGACGAGGTCAGGCAGCGCCACATCACACCGGGCCGGCTTCCGTGCGCTGCAGACTGGGCGCCGAGACACCTCCGTGGAGGCGTGCCAGTGCTTCACACGTAGAGCCGCAGTGGTTTCTGCCTCAAACCGCTGTGTTATTCACATTGTTTTAAAGCACCAATGCTTTTCGCATGGAACTGTCGGAGCTACTGCGAGACAGACACATGTAGCTGTACATTGAGGTACTTCTACGGCTGTAGTGGACTGTAGCAGTCACTATAGTGCACGTCATTTACGACGGAGGCCGAGTGTAGGCTCTTTCTGCGCATCTGACGTCACAAAACACAGTCAGCCAATGGACAGAGAACGACGTTACCAGAGCTCGATTGCAGTGCAGTTTTAGAAACGTTCACTCATAAATAAAGCAATGTCTTGATAGCAGACTTTTTTTTATAGAAAGTTTGGAAAAAGCATTCTTTATACCAGTTGCTGCATGTTCTATTAATTAATTAAACCAAACAAGCAGTAAGCCTCCAAATTCAGGCGATAGCAAGGAAAGGTGTTTGTATCATTCTCACAATCCGGTTTTTTTGCAATACAGAACAGCGATAATTGTTTATTCCCTTTTGTACTTCGTCGAAACGTCAGTAATTCATAGTCATACCACCAGTGTTTGTCGGTATTTTGCGTGATGTTTTATGGTCCTCCAGGAGTTCGCTCGAACAACGAGCTGCGTTAGCGTAATGGTTAAAGGCAGCGTGCTCGGTCAGAGGGTTAGCTATCCTCTGTAATAAAAAAACTGAGTGAACGGATCAACAAAGAACCTGAACGGCTGTCATCGGACGTCCGCCACAAACAAAGTCATAGATCAGTATAGAGCAAAATGAGATGAAAGAAAGGTGTTTGGCTGCAAAGTGCAAGGTTCAGAGTTCAAAACTTTCACGGTGCCTAATATTTTCTTTATTTAAAAACAATATCGAAGTGTCTTACGTCACGAATTTTATTCGTTTGAATGTAATTTTTTTGAAAATTCTAGTGCTTTGTCTCTTCATTGTAATCATAATAAGTTTTCGATTTTTCTAATTTTGTCCTCCAATATTTCTTTTCACAGCAATTAAAAACAATGAAAAGGTACACATACAATATTCATGTTATCTGTTTTGTTTGTGTATCTTCTCTTCCGCAGTCGCTGTTTTACTATTCATATTGAGATATATCCTTTTGCGACAGTATTAAAAGTATTATTTAGAGCAGAATTTCGGCTCGTACGTTGCCGAGCTACTTGATTGTCTGACGCAATTCTTTGCTTCGCTGCTTTGGCAACATCACATTCAAAGTTTTCGTCTACTTATGTTTTGGCAAGTATTTGCTGTCTGTTGTGACAAACACAAATTGTTTGCGCACTGCGCCTCATTGACAATATATTTTAGTTTCTATGTTTTATTACGTCCACAATTACGTTTTGTGTAATTCGCCAACTTTGTTTTAATCAAAACGTTTAAGAAAAAAGCGAAATGAGTCTGGAATAAATAAAAGTTTTATTACAGTCGCGAAAGACGGAATATTTCCCAATATTACATACGACACCTACCTGGTACTTAAATTAAATGAGATATTGTTATACAGTAAATTTTCTATGAAACTTACGTATCTTCTCCACATTTCATTCTCAACAATGTGCCAACTAAAATCGACCACACGGAAAGTATACGCTATGGACTTTTACCTCTGTAAACTCTTCAAAATATAGTGCAATGGTTTACTTCATTTAATGCTGCACAATAACTGCGCTGAACATCGAAACGAAATTAAGTCATTTATGGGGGGAAGGTATCAGTCAAGAAGATGTGTAAAAATCAAATTTTTGGGCCAAATAGCTTTTGTGTAATCGAATGATAAATGTGTCAAAGCAGTCGGGACACCATGTGTCTGCACAGGCGAGCAGTGCACTGATGACAAAATCTCGACCAGCGCGGAATGCGGGGAGCACGTCTCAGTAGCAGCGAAAGGGTTAATGTGGCGTGGTGGCTTTACTTCATAAACTGCGCGTAAGTTTCCGAACTATACTATACTATGGCGCTGCTTCTCTTGACGCGTGCGTCGTTTGCAACTGGCAACGCAGCAATCTCCCGCGTCTGGGCGGGTGGGCGCGAGCTGCCAAGATAAAAGAATTGAACTATAACAGTTTTCAAAGCAACAGTCGGCGCGGAGATTGTGCTGCTTGATTGCAAGAGATTGCGACACTTTTAGTATACAGGGTGAAGAAAAATTCACGCACTACTACTTCACAGCTCGATTCCTCACATAATAGCAATACAAAAATGTCTGTTACAAAATTTCGTCTGCTGCATATCTCCGGCATTAAATGGACATCAAAGCCTGGCAGCCTGGCAACACTGTACCCCTCCACTGCCTTTCCCGCTCCTTCTCGCGCCCTCCCAGCCCCCCCTTTTTTCTATGTCCCCTCCCTCCATCAGCACCTCCTTTTTTCCTTTCCTTTCCTTTCTTTGCCTTTCCTTTCCTTTCCTTTCCTTTCCTTTCCTTTCTTTGCCTTTCCTTTCCTCTCCTCTCCTCCCCTTCCCTCTCATCGTTCCGGGTCCTCGCTCTCCCCCTCCCCCCCCCCCCAACTGCCGCAGCAACACCTGTTATAAGTGAGTGTTCAGTGCTGTGCGTCCGCTGTCACTGTTGCGAACAGCCAGCATACTGTGGCTAGTTGTGATTTTATATCGTGCAGACAGAAACCAGAGTGTCGCCGTGTTTTTTTAGTCGTTCATGTCTCCTTCCTATGTGTCTTCATCCGCATCCTCAACGCCGTGATTTTGTATTTTAAGTTCTGCAACTTTCCGCCATTTTACTGTTATTAAAAACTTCACCGTTTTATCGCCTTTTTATATTGTTTGTTCTCTCATCGTTGTTTGTTTAACTTTTCTCTCGGCTGTAGAGCAGCGTATTAAGCTGCTGTCAGCCCGCCCCTCCCAGGTAGAGGGGAATCGTAAATCAATAAAGGAAAAAAAGTAATCATAGGTACGGTAACTAACCCTTTCAGTACATTCCAATATCGGTGTGCAGTTGGTGCAATGGATAGCGTTTTGCATTAGCATGCCGGCCGTTGAGGCCGAGCGGTTCTAGGCGCTGCAGTCTGGAACCTCGCGACAGCTACGGTCGCTGGATCGAATCGTGCCTCGGGCATGGGTGTGTGTGATGTCCTTAGGTTAGTTAGGTTTAAGTTGTTGTTCTAGGGGACTGATGACCTCAGATGTTAAGTCCCATAGTGCTCAGAGCCATTTGAACCATTTTTCTGCATTAGCATGCAGGAGGTCGAGTGTTCGATTCTGGGTTCAGTATTTGTTTTTATTTGCCAATTTCTCTCTGCCATATCATACAGTAGTATACACTGTTTCTTACGCTACATGCATCCGACATTTACACAGTACAGTGTTTTGTGACGGTGAACATAACAAAAACAGAGTCAGACAAGTCAGAAATAGGCAGTTGAAACAAACGACCCCTCATAGGACAGAATAACTACGAAAACTGTATTAAGAGATGCTGTAGAAAACAGCAAAATTAAATAACGCAACACGTGGTAGTCATCTGCAGGGTGGTCTATTGATAGTGACCGGGCCAAATATCTCACGAAATAAGCATCAAACGAAAAAGCTACAAAGAACGAAACTCGTCTAGCTCAAAGGGGGAAATCAGATGGCGCTATGGTGGGCCCGCTAGATGGCGCTGCCATAGGTCAAACGGATATCAGCTGAGGTTTTTTTAAATAGGAACCCCCTCTTTTATTACATATTCGTGTAGTACGTAAAGAAATATGAATATTTTAGTAGGACCACTTTTTTTGCTTTGTGATAGATGCCGCTGTAATAGTCACAAACGTATAAGAACGTAGTATCACGTAACATTCCGTCAGTGCGGCCGGTATTTGCTTCGTGATACATTACCCGTGTTAAAACGGACCGTTTACCAATTTCGGAAAAGGTCTATATCGTGTTGATGTTGGTTATTGTGATCAAAATCTCCAACTGGCGTGTGCTATGTATGCTGTCGGTATCCTGGACGACATCATCCAAGTGTATTAGTTTAAGTATATAATCGTAATATTTTATATTCTCTATTGGCTACCGGTTTCGATACACAGAACTATTTCAGGCTATCCTAGCGACGACGGTTATCGCTGAAACAACTGGTTTTTGGTTATATCGGTTTCTTCAACGCCAGTGTAGCCTTACTGTTACAATCTGTAATAACAGAATTTCCGTTTTTTGTACTTGTCATTTCCTGTAACAAACGTAAAAGTCTAACAAAGTTTGAAAAATTGTTCCTCTCTCGACTTCCAGATACCTAGCGTCAACATATTAAAGATAATTAGCCAGTGAAAGAACACCTAGTACATCGACCGCTCGCCGCTTTTCTCGAAAAATGATAAGTGGTGGAATACTACAGAGAATTGCAAGTATTTACGTATTGATTCAAGTTTCTGAAACTCTGCACAAAAATTGTGTAGAGTATCATATTAGTACTTGGGCGTTGTGAGTAGTTAGTACTAGAAGGTTGAAAAACGAGGTTGAAGAGCTCTTATTTCTCGTGTTAATTTGTCCGTTTTGCAAGATCGGCAAGTAGATAAAGAAATGTTATGTAGACACAGGCAGTAGATCAGCTTCTTCCTACATTTATTGTAAACTATAAATAAATTGTTAAGTCTGAAGTTTTCTTTTGTGTCACAACGTAAGTTTGTTGTGGCTCCTGCCGGTTTTTAACTTTGAAAGTGTTGTGGTTGGCATGAGAGCCAACCGTATGGTTAAAGGAGGCCGAAATGCACGCGTTTTAGCTCACACAGGCTGGCGTGAGGTCTGGAACAAGACAAGGGAATTAAAATTGAGAAAAACCGACGTAGCTGGTGGAATACTTAACTTTAATCCATTAATGGAGAAGGTCGCTCTTTATGGTACATGATTTACAATATCAATAGTACGGATACAGGCGCCTTGCTAGGTCGTAGCAAATAACGTAGCTGAAGGCTATGCTAACTATCGTCTCGGCAAATGAGAGCGTAGAAGTCAGTGAACCATCGCTAGCAAAGTCGGCTTACAACTGGGGAGAGTGCTAGGAAGTCTCTCTAGACCTGCCGTGTGGCGGCGCTCGGTCGGCAATCAATTGATAGTGGCGAAATGTGGGTCCGACGTATACTACCGGACCGCGGCCGATTTAAAGGCTACCACCTAGCAAGGGTGGTGTCTGGCGGTGACACCACAGAAAGCAAGTGGACCATTGTACATCACTAATACTGCCGTTCATAAAACACATACAGGTTAGCTATAGTGCCATTTCGGAATACAAGTGCTGTCCAACAACGAGACCCTGAAACGACCATATAGACCAGCGGGAGAAGTCATGCTCACTGCATGTACGGACGTAACATCTAGTAGGCCACGTGACACGGCGTTACTGTCACAGCAATGCTGCACCAATTCTTATGCCACGTATTTGTTGCTCGTTTCTGTTTGCATAGTTATTAAAATGGCACTGTCAGCTTTTCCTTTTTTCTATAACAAAGCAACATTTGTAAGCTATGTAAATTTGAGGAATAAGAAGTACTCGTTACGTAAAAAAGGTTTGTTTAAAAACGTAAATTATTAGCACTGCTACTCTGCCTTATTGAAACTTCAGTTTATTTTCTGGTTATCAACAAAAATAAAAAATAAAATGTTATAACCTAGGTCAAACAAATACCGAAAAATATCGGTTATTCACAACAAAATACCGATAACGGTTTTAACCGGTCGGGTTTTCCGTCCCCAGGGCATCCCCTGCCGTGCAGTTCGCTGCCCAGGTTGGCGTGCCAGCAGATTACATTTGTACCCTGTTGCTTGCGGTATATCCACTGACCCGAAGGACTGTAATCATGGGCATGAAGAACCCTGGAACGAAAGATGCGGAAAATTGCTGGTTTCGGTAGAAGAAATAGCTAAATAATGTTCTGAAACTCACCATATTGTAAGCGGCATTATAAAAACCAGTGACAGTTTTGTCTGAATCTATACCCATACTCCGCAAGCTTCCTTGCGGTGTGTGGTGGAGGATATTTTGTGTACCACTATCGCCTAATTTCCTTGTGTCACTCGCATATTATTCGCCGGAAAAAGTGATTGATGGCAAGCCTCCGAGTATTCTCGAATCTCTCTGATTCTATCTGCATGATATTTTCGCAGGTGTACGCCTTTTTCCATCTTCCATTGTCACCACACCCCAGGGTGGGACTTGGCCTCTTCGATAATTTTCCGCCTTTCCTCTCTAGACTTCACTTTGGACCTCCAGTTACGGCAACCAACACGGGCAGCGACTTCTCCAAGCTCATCATTCCATTTCAACCTCGGTCGCCCTCTTGCACTTCTTCCTTCAGGTTCACTGCAGCAGGCTTTCCTTGTAGGATCTGTTGAAGACCTCAGCACACGTATAGGAAAAGATCATTACTGTCCAGCAATAGCAAAGCAAAGCCTCCATAAATACAGAAATGTTAATGGATACAGAGTTGTTCGGTTTGTACTGTCTCGTTACGTGGCTGTGTAGGCTGCACTATGTTCCCACACAAAAGAATCCGTTAAGGAACATGGTATAGCCTGGTCAGTACACCTTCAACCAAAACGAACATGTATTTATTGACAGTTGGTGTTTAGCACATATATGTAACTACAGGGGAGTTTACGTGGATTCAGATCACCACCTTGCATTTGTGGAACTGAGCTCGAATATCTAACGCAAGGAAAGTGAAAAAAAGGAACAGACAGCTAAAACGTCTCAGAGAAGGTCATTAAGGCAGCAGAAGAAGTTGTAGGGAAAGAAGGAAAACAACCAAGAAATTCCTGGTTTGATGAAGATTCTAAGAGAATAGTCACGAGAAAAACCTGGCTATAGAAAAATGCTTGATAAATCCTGCACACGTTTAGCGCTAAGAAATTATCGAGATAAAAGGAAAGAAGAGAAGAAATTGCATCAGAAGAAGAAAAGGGAATGTGATAGAAAGCAGACTGAGGAAGTGGAGGTAATTGGAAGAACAAATGATATCAGAAAATCCTGTCAGAAAATTAATAGTGAAAGGACATTTAAGCCACGTATTAATATATGTAAAAGCACAAATAGGGAATTGCTAACTGATGACCAACAGACATTGGAGCGTTGGGCAGAATATTTTAGGGAACTGATGAATGCTCCAGAGCCCCCTATTGAAGATATCATAACCCACCCAAAAGCAGATGATGCAGTCCCTCTCTCTCAAGGCGGACAAAGCAATAGCCCGACTGAGGAACAGTAAAGTTCCAGGGGCTGATAATATAACATCAGAACCATAGAAAGCCGGAGGAGTTGAATTAAATCGCAGAATAAACCAGATTTTGTGCCATATCCGGAAAAGGAAGTGTTGCCAGACGAATGAAGTGTAGGGATAGTGTGTTTGGTACACAAGATAGGAGATATATGCGGCAACTGTAGAGGCATTACACTCCTAAATATTGTATTTTTTGTCAAATATCTTGTTTAGTAGACTCTCACCCATAGCAGGAAACGTTATTGGAAGTTATCAATGTGAATTCAGCCTAGGAAAGTCAACTTTGAACCAGATATTTAGTCTCCGGAAAATAGTAGAAAACACCATCGAATTTGATGTTGGTGTACACAATCTTTTCACTGATGACAAATATGCATATGACGCTATAAATCGGACTACACTTTATGGGGCAATGCGGGAATTTCGGGTGCCTGGGAAGTTGGTGCGTTTGATAGACCTCCATTGTACTGTGCGAGAGCAGCCCAGGCTATCACCCCAGTGTCCCACACGAACTGGGTTAAGATAAGGGGATGGGCTTTCCTGCCTACTCTTCAATCTGGCACTCGAAAAAGTGGTGAGTGGATCGGGTATCGAGACAAGAGTTACGATCTACTATAAGTCCGTACAACTGTTGCGATTTACAAATGATTTGGATCTTAACATTTAGAGATCTACGATCTCAGCTCTAAAACTGAGGGCAGAGAAGTTGAGACTGAAAATTAATGAAGGAAAGACAAACAATATGTATAATGCTAGAAATCAAACTTTACAGCCCACAGTAACCCTTGATAGGGCGACTTTTGAAAGAGTGGAATGTTTCACTTGTCTGGGTGCAAAGACAGAAGCAAATGGTATAAATTTGATTGAAATTATGGCCCTCAAAAGTGCTTCTAATTGATGGTATTTTGGAATGCTGTGACATTCTAAATCGAATCTTCTGTCACGAGAGACTTAAGTGTCGACTCTACAAAACGCTGATACGCCCAGTACTTAAGTTTGGTTCAGAAGCATGGACAATTATAAAGCAGGGTGAAAGTAGCGAGATTTGCGTAGGAGGATGTAATACATTGGTCGACTCCTCTACGGACGTACACTTCCCGAATTTTACTGGTAGACCATACCATGATGTACGACGTCTTTCTTTCAGCTCGTGCCATTGGAGCTGGTTGAGCGCGACGGTTTCGCCCTTTTGAAATGAACCTGTAACCAAATGTGCTGATCTTCTTTGGATCTCTGTTTCCTCTATGAGTCCTACCTGGTGCTCTTCCCAGACGGACGAGTAATATTCAGCTTTTCGTCGAACGAGTGTTTTGTAAGCTGCTTCCTTTTTGATGGACTACATTTTCTTTTTGGATTCTTCCAGTGAGTCTCAGTCTGGCATGTACCTTACCCGCGATTAACGTCACGTGTCCCTTCCAATTTAAATCGTTTCGTACGCATACTATTAGATATTTTATAGAAGTAACTGCATCCAGTGATTGGTCTGCTATCGTGTAGTCGTACAGTAAATGATCGTTTCGTCTCTGTATTCGCAATACGTTACATTTGTTTATGTTGAGGCACAGTTCCCAATCGATGCACCAAGAATCCATCCTCTACAAGTCTTCCTGCATTCCACTACAATGTTCTACAATGTATAGAGCCACATCATCCGAAACAAACCTCACGGAACTTCCGACGTTATCTACTACGTAATTTGCACAAACTGAAAAGTAATGATCCTATAACACTCCCTTTGGCCACATTGAAAGTTACTTTTACATCTGAAGTCTTCTCTCCGTTCAGAATGACATGTTGTGTTCTATTTGGTGGAAACTCTTCAGTCCAGTCACACAGATTGTGTGATATTCCGTAGGCTCGTAATTAATTCATTATATGGCAGCGCGAAACTGTAGGGAACGCCTTTCGGAAGTCGAGGAACACGGCGTCTACCTGGGAGCTTGTATTTACTGCTTTCTGGGTCTGCTTCTGGATGAACCGAGCGAGTTGGGCTTCACACCCTCGATGTTTTCGGAACCCTTATTGGTTTCTTTAGATCAACTGCAGATATTAATATGAGTATAGATGATCACTAGCTGAAGGCAAAGAATATGAGACCACGTGTTACTGGAAGACAAACCACACACACTTACGCATCAATGTGTAGTGGAAAACACACTGAGAAAGCGTGAGAAACAAGGATGTCCATATCGGTATGAACACGGGTGAATTTATTAATTGGGCCGTAAACAAGTTCGCCAAGTTAGTAGTGAAGTACATGACTCGCGGACGCCACCTAATTGTAAACCCACGACATAATACTGTCAAACAGTGGCTTTTATCCAATAATTAACATATATAATGAAGGTGGTTAAGTAGGATATTGGGCCCACAAAACATATACGGTATAGTCCAACATGCTTGCCGTGAAGTGGCTAGAATAACTCTTTACTGACTGCGCATTCGTATCATAACAAATGTAGCACTTACGCCCTATTGAACGAGAGGAATGCTGAGTACCATTTGCAACGTCCGTAATGAATTGTGAACGTTTGTCGTTGCTAATTCCACAGATTGCAATGAGGACTGTCTAACGAGGTCGGAACAGCTCTTCTCCCTGCCGAGACCACCAAAACAGTGGTCCATCAAAACAGTGTTATTTACATTAGTTACAGTTAACTGCAAATACCGTCATTAACGCAATGAAGGTACCATTTGTACTGTATTTTACAAAATGTGCTGAAACGCACGGCCATCAACCTTAGTGCAAGCATGACGTAGGCAAACAAGATTCTGGCTCATTGTGGAATATTCCTGGTGTGTTTCGGATCACGTCGAAGGCAGCTATAATTTCATCTCCGTATACAGTTGGGTCTCATACACAAATGACTTTAGGAATCCCCATGGGAAATAACGAAGGGGATTTAGGTCACGTGAGTTCTCAGGCGATGGAAAAGGATTTCTACTTCCAATCCAGCGACTAGGAGATACTGTACTGATACTGCTCCATCCTACTGTATTGTGTGTCTCTGGATAGCACTGAGAAAAGAACGGGTCAGTCGTTGATTCATAGCACGTTCTGTCATGGATCAATGTAAATGCGATACAACAGAACCACCTTATGGACAAGTAAAGTAAACAAAACATCCATCCTGACTTCCTGGTAATCAGGCTCGTCGCTCGTGTTTCCTTGCAGGAAATAAAGAATTTTCATGTAAATAAATAGCACAGTATGTGTAAACTTGTACACATGCTAGTTGTAAATAAGCTGAAAGGCAGTAATGCTAGACAAAGCGGTTGACAGGTCTATGCCCATATCTCCTTAAGCTAGCTTGTGTGACCCCAGGTTCTCTATCTCAAAGTGTTCAGTCTTTTCTATGTCCTTTTACACTTTTTCACGCTCTTACTGAAACACCCTGTATACAGCCACCTTTTCAACTCATTGAATATTACAGCAGCCAGGAATACTTAAGCTGAGGGTAAAAGTTTGTTGCGAAATTGAAGCAAAATTTCGTAATTTTCTGCTTCAGTCACTTTCTAATATGTACCTAGTGGTCATAATTAAACTGACGGTGTGTCGAGTGCTGCAGTCCGGGTTGTATACATTGCAGAACGCTGAACTATCGTAGTTGTCCAGAATGAGATTTTCACTCTGCAGCGGAGTGTGCGATGATATGAAACTTTCTGGCATATTAAAACTGTGTGCCGGACCGAGACTCGAACTCGGGACCTTTGCCTTTCGCGGGAAAGTGCTCTACCAACTGAGCTACCCAAGCACGACTCACGCCCCGTCCTCACAGCTTTACTTCTGCCAGTACCTCGTCTCCTACCTTCCAAAGTTTACAAAAGCTCTCCTGCGAACCTTGCAGAACTAGCACTCCTGAAAGAGAGGATATTGCGGAGACATGGCTTAGCCACAGCCTGGGGGATGTTTCCAGAATGAGATTTTCACTCTGGAGCGGAGTGTGCGCTGATATGAAACTTTCTGGCAGATTAAAACTGTGTGCCCGACCGAGACTCGAACTCGGGACCTTTGCATTTCGCAGACAAGTGCTCTACCAACTGAACTACCCAAGCACGACTCACACAGTTTTAATCTGCCAGAAAATTTAATATCGTAGTTGTGTTCAGTAATCGGCTGACGAAGTATGCTGAGAAAAGTAATAGTCCTCTTTGTGCTACCAGGTGAAAATATACAGCCGGGATGTGATGTGGGTGCAGGAAACGAGGAGGAACGATGAAAAACATGATAATGGTGGTTCTTGCGCTTTTATTCAGTACGGTCTCCCGACTCACTAATATGCTGGATCTGTAACAAGACGTGGTTGACAGTTGCTCGCAGCATATCTGGTGTAATCAGTGCTATATGTCGCCGTATGTTATCCTTTATATCGGTAAGAGTCCAGATACATCCCTGATACGCACTTTCTTTCAGAAATCCTCACGGCCAGAAGTGACGTGGATTTAGGTCGGGGATATGGAAGGCCACACCCTCCGATATTGCCTAGAGATGATGCACTCGTTACCAGAGAATTCTCGAAGCAAATGTTTCACCTGGCAATAGACATCTGTTGTCGACCCATCTCTCATGAAATTAGTGGTGTGGTCGCAGTTGCGTTGTTGCAAAGCTGGAATCACGTGTTGCACGTGTCGTCCTTGAGAGGTGCAGATGTCACTGTACACCCAACAGGATCGTGAAGTGTCATCTCCTCGCAGAAAAAAAGGGCCGAGAATGAACGAGCTTGTGAAATCACACCACACAGTCATAGAGGCTGACTGTCATTGATGATCCTGAGCAACATATGACAGATTAAACCACCTAATACGACAGTTCTCTGTATTCACGGCGTACAAAGTAAAATCTGCATCGTCCGTCCATAGAACATCCCCCAGGCACATGTCATCTATTTACATGCTTGCAAAAAAAACGAGGGTTGTAGGTCATCTTCGAGCTACATTTGGTGCACATTCTGAATCTTGTAGGGGTACCAGTGGCGCATCTTCTTTTGAACTTTTGACCATGGAAAAGACAGTTGCCATTAAACAGCTTAATTACTAGCAGCAAATTCTGAGGCCGGTCGGCTATAGCTACAGCAACTTCATGAACAACAGCTGCACCGTCTAATTCACCTTTTCTTCAAGTTTCTCGGTCCGTTCTTTAGGCCGTTCTTTGGCATTGGGCTTCTTCGCAGAAGATTCCCGAAATGTAGCACTGCTGTTACTGCTGTTCTGATACAACAACTTTACCAGAAATGTGCAGTCTTTGCCTTCAATAGACATTCCATTTCGTACGAGAAACTTCAACCTTCTTAACCAGTCACTTCTCTTTGGCCAAGTGACAGACAGCATACTGTCGTCAATCAGGAAACATTTCACTTTCTGACTGCTTACAGCGCCCTACTTTCATCTGGTCTCAGAAATGGTAACAATTAGTTTTCTGAGCATAGTTCGCGTGCGGTCCGATTAATGAGCATACATACGATGTTTCAGAGTCCTGCAACCCATACAACCCTCACTGCGGCCCTCGGAACACCGTCAGCTTAATTACATCTACACTATACTTCGTAAATCCTAGTTCACAGTATGTGTTTCAGCAGCACACGTCCATTTTCATGTCACCGAATCTAATTATCACGTTGTATTATTTGTGTCGTAAAAGTCACTTTGACATAGTTGTGTCGATAGCAGCTGCTTGTATTAATTTTCTTTCATTTGCTTAAACGTTTTATGGTACCAGTTTTGGGCATTTGCCCCTATTATCTGTTGATATAGTGTAGATAGTCAATGGGTATTAAAATGCATCACCTGTGTAACCTCTTTCTTACAGCCTCATATGTACAACTCCTCGCTTGTTACAGAGAGCTCATATCAATGTCAGAAAGGACAGACACTGTTGACGATACATAGATGTACGAAATTAATTCACTGACCGTGAATTCCATGGCCTCAGCTGTATTACGTGTGGATCTACTACCCAATAGTAACATATGGAAAATGATGCCGAACCAGGACTCCGATTTCGCGCTTATCGAAAGTGATCACCTTAACCGCCTAGGTTATCCATGCATGTTCTGTGGACCGATTCGAACTTCCGTATATCACACTGTCTACATCCTTCTATCGCAGTCCAATAAATCCATCCCTAACGCTCGCAACATTACTGGGATTAATGTAAGTACGAGGCGTGTTTTTTTAAGTAAGTACCGTTCTGAAATTAAAAAAAGACGTGCTGAGATATCTCAATAATTTTATTTTTACATGAAAGCATGTACCTTATTCTACGCACTGACGCCATTACAGTCTGATTCTTCCTTGTTTACGTTGTGCACTGAGTGTTTAAGATGCCTGCGATAATCGTGAGTCCCGCCGACTGTGAAGTACGGGCTGTTATAAGATTTCTTAGTGCTAAAGACCTAAAAGCGATCGATATTCATCATGAGATCCGTGCAGTTTACAGAGAAAACATTATGATGGAATGGTAAGAAAGTGGGTGAGAGCATTTAAAAATGGCCGCACAAATGTGCTTGATGGAAAACGGAGTGGGGGTCCTTCGGTGCAGGAAGTGGACTATAAGGTGAGAGAAAACAGACACACTTTACGATTTCCTCCTTGTGGGATAACTTTCCTAACGTTTTTGGTAGTGTTTCGTATAGCATTGTGACCGAGCACCGAAAATTGTGCGCAACGTTGGGTACCGAAAATGTTGACGGATGTGCACAAAACCAAACGTTTAGACAATGCATTGACTTTCCTTGAGCGCTACCACAACGACGGTGATAATCTCTTAACCCAAATTGTTACGGGCGGTGGAACATGGGTGGCCTACGTCGCACCAAAATCAAAACAACATTCCATGGTAGTTGAGAAAGGGCATCGTTTCGGTGCAAGACAATGCCCGTCCGCATGTGGCGGATCATACAAAAGATCTCATCACATCTTTTCGATGGGAAACTCTAGATCATCCTCCGTACAGCCCCGATCTTACGCCCAGTGACTACCATCTCTTCCCGCACTTGAAGAAACACGTGGGCAGTCAGCGACTTCAAGGTGATGATAAAGTCAAAACAGGCGGCAGACTTCTATGAGGAGGGTATTCAAAAACTGGTACAACGTTATGACAAGTGCCTCAATATTGACGAAAATTATGTAGACAAGTAGATTAAGGTACAGGCTTTCATGTGAAAATAAAATTATTGAAATATCATAGCACGTCTTTTTTTAATTACAGAATGGTACTTACTTACAAAACACGCCACGTATTACAAAAAAAAAAAAAAAAAGGTTCGAATGGCTCTGATCACTATGGGACTTAACTTCTGAGGCCATCAGTCCCTTAGAACTTAGAACTACTTAAACCTAACTAACCTAAGGACATCACACACATCCATGCCCGATGCAGGATTCGAACCTAAAACCGTAGTGGCCGCACGGTTCCAGACTGTACAAGTCTATGGGGCCACATGACGATAACAACAGTGGTCTCGATTCTTCGTTATCTCATTCCAGTTGCTGCGAGAATACAAGTAATGTTACGAGAATTAGGTAATGGAAATGGCATGTGGCTAAGGCCTACCGTCGGGTAGAACGTTCGCCTGGTGCAAGTCTTTCGAGTTGACGCCACTTCGGCGACTTGCGAGTCGATGGGGATGAAATGATGATGATAAGGACAACACCAGTCCCTGAACGGAGAAAATCTCCGACCCAGCCAGGAATCGAACCCGGGCCGGTAGGTATGACATTCCGTTGCGCTGACCACTCAACTACAGGGGCGAACAGGTAATAAGTTTTGTAGACCGGGCTAAAGAGATGTGGACGGTGTGGCATATGAAAGTTTGGGTCGCTCTGGAGAGAGTGTGTGGATAGCTGAAGTGTTTAAGGCGACTGTTCGCGATATCTGGGGAGTCCGGGTTTGACTCCTGGTCCAATGGATTTTCACATGTCACTATTGGGTACAACTACACTGATCGACTGGAAAATTATGACCACATACCTAAAGTGCACGGATAACAGACGTCACACGTCGTGGCTTGCAAACAATGAGGCCTTGGAAGTTCGCTGTAGGGATTTGGGACCATATCCGCACACATACAAGCCACCTAATTTTCGAAAATTCCGCGAAGGGGGCGATAAGCTCTGACGACACGCTCAATCAGATCGATCAGTTTCAGATCCGGCGAGCTGGGGGACCAACTCATCAATTGGAACTCGCCATTGAGTTCTTTGAAACGCTCCATCACACTTCTGGCCTTGTGACGAGGCGTGTTGTCTTGTTGAAAAATGTCACTTCTGGGGTAACCACAAGCCCCGGAACGAAGACGAACGAAAGAACAGAGAAGGCCGTGAGGAAACGTCGGCCAGTGGTGCGCGGAACTGGATCACGCCGCGCCATGAGAGACGTCTGGAAGAAGTGAAAATAAGCGCCGCTCCTGCCAGCCTCAGTGTACTGCCTTAGTGCAACATACTTGCGGAGCGTGCTGCAAGAACAACTAGTTGTGATCCTTAACAGTTACTTGTCTGGACTTTGCCTATAGCGAGGACTATTATGGTTGGCGTGTTACTTGTGTCAGCGATGTATCTCCAGAGTTAGGTATTGTCAATCAGCTTTGTAGAAATAAAACTACTAATGTTATTTGTTTGAATTGTTGTATAACATTCCGAGAACGCTGCATCCCTTAGACACCTCATTAACAACGATTAGGCAAGACCCCGTATGTTCCATCGAGAAACAGGATCGCCACGAAGGGGTGCGGTCTGCACCCAGTGTACGATACTCCTTGGCCGTCATGGCGCCTTGCACGAGCTCCACTGGATCCTTGGATACCCACGTGGATGTTCCCCAGGGCATAATGGAGCCGCCGCAGCTTGTCTCCGTCCCGCAGGATAGGTGTCAAGGAGCTGTTCCACTGCGACGGATTCGCACCCTCCCATCTGCTAATGAAGAATGTATCAGGATTCATCAGACCATGCAACGCTCTGCCATTGCGCCAACGTGCAGTGCCTAAGGGCACGTTCCCATTTCAGCCGTAGTTTCGATGTCGTGGTGCTGACATTGACAGATGCATGGGTCATCGGCTCCTGAGGCCCACTGTTTGGAGTGTTCGGTGGACTGCGTGTTCAGACACACTTGTCGTCTGCATAGCATTAAAGTGTGATGTTAGTTCCACCACAGTTCGCCGCCTGTCCTATTTTGCCAGTCTGCCAAGCCTACGACGTCTGTCATCTGTAACGAAAGGTGGCCGCCCATCCTCACGACGTCAGACTCCGTTTTACCTTGGTTGCACCACGTTCCGGAGGCACTCACCCAGCACTCTTCGAACACCCGACAAAAAGCACAGTTTCCGGAATATTCGTGCCGAGCGTCCGGGTTATCACAATCTCCTCTCGGTCCAACTCAGATAGATTGTGCGCCTTCCCCAATCTACTCACGGGCAGCACGCTCACTAATAGTTCATGGCCCGTGCATCTATCTGACTAGCAGTCATTCCCAGCCAGGTGACGCTGCTGACACCTGGACGGGTTTATGTCGATATTACTGTTCTGACTGATCAGTGTGTACCTAATACACCTAATACACTGACTGTCAGTGATTTAATTTCGGAAATATTTCGTACAGCAGTGTATCGCCAACACTGTCTAACCTATGCATATAAGCCTCACATTGAACTACACTACTGGCCATTAAAATTGCTACACCAAGAAGAAATGGAGATGATAAACGGGTATTCATTGGACAAATATATTATACTAGAACTGACATGTGACTGCATTTTCACGCGATTTGGCTGCATAGAATCTGAGAAATCAATACCCAGAACAACCACCTCTGGCCGTAATAACGGCCTTGATACGCCTGGGCATTGAGCGAAACACGGCTTGGATGGCGTGTACAGGTACAGCTGCCCATGCAGCTTCAACACGATACCACAGTTCATCAACAGTAGTGACTGGCGTATTGTGAAGAGCCAGTTTTCAGTTGGTAAGAGATCTAGAGAATGTGCTGGCCAGGGCAGCAGTCGAACATTTTCTGTATCCAGAAAGGCCCGTACAGGACCTGCGACATACGGTTGTGCATTATCCTGCTGAAATGTAGGGTTTCGTAACGTCCACTGTTCAAAGTGCCTTCAATGCGAACAAGAGGTGACCGAGACGTGTAACCAATGGCACCCCACATCATCATCCCGGCTCATACGCCAGTATGGCATTGACGAATACACGCTTCCAATGTGCATTCACCGAGATGTCGCCAAACACGGATGCAACCATCATGATGCTGTAAACAGAACCTGGATTCATCTGAAAAAAATGACGTTCTGCCATTGGTGCACCCAGTTTCGTCGTCGAGTACACTGTAGCAGACGCTCCTGTCTGCGATGCAGCGTCAAGAGTAACCGCAGCCATAGTCTCCGAGTTGATAGTCCATGCTGCTGCAAACGTCGTCGAACTGTTCGTGCAGATGGTTGTTGTCTTGCAAACGTCCCCATTTGTTGACTCAGGGGTCGAGACGTGGCTGCACGATATGTTACAGCCATGAGGATAAGATGCCTGTCATCTCGACTGCTAGTGATACGAGGCCGTTGGGATCCTGCACAGTGTTTCCGTATTACCCTCCTGAACCCACCGATCCCATATTCTTCTAACAGTCATTGGATCTCGACCAACGCGAGCAGCAATTTCACGATACGATAAACCGCAATCGCGATAGGCTAAAATCCGACCTTTATCAAAGGCGGAAACGTGATGGTACGCATTTCTCCTCCTTACACGAGGCATCACAACAACGTTTCTCCAGACAACGCCGGTCAACTGCTGTTTGTGTATGAGAAATCGGTTGGAAACTTTTCTCATGTCAGCGCGCTGTAGGTGTCGCCACTGGCCCCAGCCTTGTGTGAATGCTCTGAAACTACAATGAAATGAACACCCTTAGCTGCTTACAGGCGTTGACATACGTCAACTGGGACAGATGAAAATGTGTGCCCAGACCGGGAGTCGAACCCGGGATCTCCTGTTTACATGGCAGAGCCGGCCGGAGTGGCCGAGCGGTTCTAGGCGCTTAAGTCTGGAACCGCGCGACCGCTACGCTCGCAGGTTCGAATCCTGCTTGCCCTCATCTCGTGGTCGTGCGGTAGCGTTCTCGCTTCCCACGCACGGGTTCCCGGGTTCGTTTCCCGGCGGCGTCAGGGATTTTCTCTGCCTCGTGATGGCTGGGTGTTGTGTGATGTCCTTGGGTTAGTTAGGTTTAAGTAGTTCTAAGTTCTAAGGGACTGATGACCATGGATGTTAAGTCCCATAGTGCTCAGAGCCATTTGAATTGAATCCTGCCTCGGGCATGTATGTGTGTGCTGTCCTTAGGTTAGTTAGGTTTAAGTAGTTCTAAGTTCTAGGGGACTGATGACCTTAGAAGTTAAGTCCCATAGTGCTCAGAGCCATTTCAACCATTTTTACATGGACAGACGCTCTATTCATCTGAGCCACCGAGGACACAGAGGATAGCGCGACTGCAGGAATTTATCTCTGGCACGCCTCCCGCGAAACCCACATTCTCAACGTATTGTGCCGCACTACATTCGTAGTGTCCCCGGCCATTATACTCATTACTCGCGGGGCGTTGCTGATTCTCGTAAGAGTTCGGGCTCTGTTTGTGCATTCGCACAGGAGAAGAAGTTGGTCACGTGGTCGGTGAGCCTTATATATATATATGGTATCTGTTCTTTCGGATATATATATATATATATATATATATATATATATATATATATATATATATATATATATATATATATATATATATAATGCTCTGAAAAGCTAATCATTTGCATATCACAGCATGTTCTTCCTGTCGGTTAAATTTCGCATCTGTAGCACGTCATCTTCATGGTGTAGCAATTTTAATGACCAGTAGTGTACTTGTTATAGAGAAATCTGATTCGGTATCAAACTGACTTTCGTGCAAAAATTTCTACTTACTTGACCACGGCGCAGTGACTTCTTCCTCCCACTGATATCGTACGCACCACAGCAAACTGTCTTTAACTCTCAAATTGGCGTCCCTCTGTGCACAGAGAGCGACAAAACTTGGTGGTGACGTACTGACCAATCACCAAGCTCTTTTTTTTTTCAAGAAGAGCAGGCGTTTACTCCTTTCGAAAGATAGGAAAGTGAACGCCTTCTACTTTCGGTCTAAAATTTCCTATTCCATTCAATGGCTGAATTTTTAAACCCCGCGCCCCAACCCTCAGATTCGGTACGGCCAACCGCACGAACGAACCTCGAGACGCACGTAGTGCCACCGGAGTCCGGCTTTGAAAATAACATTGAGCTGCATTCCCAGGCTGACACTGCAGTGCTAAGCCGATAGCATCTTCCAGTATTTGCTTAGCTGTGTGCATTTGTCATGACACCAACATTCATTCAAAATGAGCGATCATTCATTTTTGGGACTGGTGATTATAGATACCTGTTGTGCCAGCTGCAATTGAGAAGAAAGTAAAGAATACCCCAGCGTTACTTTCCTTCCTCCCCTTGAAAAATTGTGAATGACTGTGCTGGAAAATTTCTACGTTATTTGATTTTCAAACACCTGAGCAAAACTCAACATAGTCACACAGTTTTCTCTTTGCTTATTCTGATCATCACTAAACTGACACACAATATTTTTTGGCGCAACGCAATCTGACTTTCAATAACCCCTAAAAAAGAACGGCCCTGACTAACAGTAACCTATACTTTTCATGAATCACTTACCTCACAAAAATTTTCGTTACTCGAACTACTGCAATACAGAAAAACGCCAATACTGCCAACTCAATAAAATATCCTAACTGCTGAAGGCACTAACTACTGATAGGCATAGTTAGCAAATGAAAGACTTTGATAGAGAACAAACAATGTATTTAGCTTAATAATGTTCAAAAGTCATCATATATATCTATCAATTCATGAAAACCGTCTTTACAACTTTCCTTTTTCTGGCAGACACACGTCCAGATCGTCGGATTATAGTAACCTCTCAAAACTCCGCCATCTCTCTCTCCACATACACCACTGCTGGCGGCTCACCTCCAACTGCCCAAAACTACGTGCTGTTCACATCCAACTGCCCAACTCTACACAAGCGAATATTCCAACAAGTCCAACCAGCCACAGACTGCAGACAGCACAGTCAGTGATTTTCATGCAGAGCACTGCGTGGCGTTACCGACATAAAACCTAAACAGCCTACTTACAACGTCATCGAAAATATGAAAAAGACCAAGCTGTCTACTTGCTAGACACACTGAACTTACACTTGGTCATATGGTTTGGGATGCGAGAGCACACTTTTGGTTATGCCAAACAACGTGACAGCAAACTTCTATGGCGGTCTGTAGACGCGGCTGTTGTGTTGCCATACATGAACAGCATTCCAGGAGGTGTCTTCCAACACGATAACACTCACCCAAATACCGTTGATCTCACCCAACATGCTCTACATGGTGTTGAAATGTTTCCTTGGCCTGCTCGGCAACCAGATCTGTCTCCAGTCGAGTGGATATAGGATATCATCGGGCGACATCTCCATAGTCAACCTTACCCAGCATTAACTGTTCGGATTGACCTAAAAAGTGCAGTAGTTATCGAACTCCATCCCACAAACTGACATCCGGCACCGGTACAAAACAATGCACGTAATGTCCATGTTGCATTCAACATTCTGGTGGTCACATCTGTTATTAACGTACCAGCATTTCTTATTCGCAATGGCTTATCTCGAGCGTACATTACCCTGCGATCTAGCAATGGTAATCATTTAAATTTGTTACCTAGACAAGTGTATGCCCGAAATTTCATTGTTGTTGTTGTGGTCTTCAGTCCTGAGACTGATTTGACGCAGCTGTACATGCTGCTCTATCCTGTGCAAGCTTTTTCATCTCCTGATACTGCAACCTACATCCTTCTGAATCTGTGTAGTGTATTCATCTCTTGGTCTCCCTCTACGATTTTTATCCTCCACGGTGCCCTCCAATGCTAAATTTGTGATCCCTTGATGCCTCAGAACATGTCCTACCAACCAGTCTCTTTTTCTTGTCAAGTTATGACATAAACTCCTCTTCTCCCCAATTCTATTCGATACCTCCTCATTAGTTATGTGATCTATCCATCTAAAAAAATGGTTCAAATGGCTCTGAGCACTATGGGACTTAACATCTATGGTCATCAGTGCCCTAGAACTTAGAACTACTTTAACCTAACTAACCTAAAGACATCACACAACACCCAGTCATCGCGAGGCAGAGAAAATCCCTGACCCCTCCGGGAATCGAACCCGGGAACCCGGGAAGCGAGAACGCTACCGCATGACCACGAGCTGCGGACTCCACCCATCTAATCTTCAGCATTCTTCTGTAGCACCACGTTTCGAAAGCTTCCATTCTCTTCTTGTCCAAACTATTTATCGTCCATGTTTCACTACCATAGATGGCTATACTCCATACAAATACTTTCAGAAACGACTTCCTTACACGTAAATCTATACTCGATGTTAACAGATTTCTCTTCTTCAGAATCGCTTTCCTTGCCATTGCCAGTCTACATTTTATATCCTCTCTACTTCGACCATCATCAGTTATTTTGCTCCCCAAATAGCAAAACTTCTTTACTACTTTAATTGTCTCATTTCCTAATCTAATTCCCTCAGCAACACCCAACTTAATTCGACTACATTCCATTATCCTCGTTTTGCTTTTCTTGATGTTCATCTAATATCCTCCTTTCAAGACACTGTCCATTTCGTTCAACTGCTCTTCCAAGTACTTGGCTGTCTCTCACAGAATTACAATGTCATCGGCGAACATCACAGTTTTTATTTCTTGTCCCTGGATTTTAATACCTACTCCGAATTTTTTCTTTTGTTTCCTTTACTGCTTGCTCAATACACAGATTGAATAACATCGGTGATAGGCTATAGCCCTGTCTCACTCCCTTCCCAACCACTGCTTCCCTTTCATGCCCCTCGACTCTTATAACTGCCATCTGGTTTCTGCACAAATTTCATTACTCAACATTAATTAGCTTTTGGTGTTAATATTTTTTCCACAAATGTATATGATAGTTGGATAGATAGCTTGCATTGAACTTGTGGTGTCACCTCCAGACACCACACTTGCTAGGTGGTAGCCTTTAAATCGGCCGCGGTCCTGTAGTATACGTCGGACCCGCGTGTCGCCACTATCAGTGATTGCAGACTGAGCGCCGCCACACGGCAGATATAGAGAGACTTCCTAGCACTCGCCCCAGTTGTACAGCCGACTTTGCTAGCGATGGTTCACTGACTTCTACGCTCACATTTGCCGAGACGATAGTTAGCATAGCCTTCAGCTAAGTTATTTGCTACGACCTAGCAAGGCGCCAGTATCCGTACTATTGATATTGTGAATCATGTACCATAAAGAGCGACGTTCTCCGTTAATGGATTAAAGTTAACTATTCCACCAGCTACGTCCGTTTTTCTCAATTTTGATTCCCTTGTCATGTTCCAGACCTCACGCCAGCCTGCGTGAGCTAAGACGCGTGCATTTCGGCCTCCTTTAGTTGTACGGGTTGGCTCTCCTGCCAACCACAACAGAACTACAGCTAATCCATGACCAGGCAGCCCTCATGTCAAGTACTGAGACGGATGGTTGTAAAAAACGGCATGAAATCACAGGGAGGAATCATTCGTGAGTTCCAGAGTGCTGCCAGCAGACCAGCCAGCTCAGTGACTGCATATGAGGTTGAAAGGAATGGGGTACAAGAGTCAAGCACGTCTTCATAAGCCACAGATTTCTGTAGTCAGTGCTAGCGACACTTTAGGTGGCGTAAAGAGCAACGTCAGTGAACAGTGGACGACTGGGGTGGTGAATCACGGTATACTCTGTAGCAATCCGATGGAAAGGTTTGAGCCTGGCGAATGCCTGGAGAACGTTGCCCGTTGTCGTCCCGTTATTGAGCTAAGGAAAACATTAAATGCTGAAGAATATGAACATGTTTTACGGCAGCGTGTACTGCGTAAATTAGAGGAAGCACTCGTAAACGATGACTGTTTCAGCAATACATTCAACCCTGTCATAAAACAGCATATGTGCGACAGTAATTTGTTCACAATTAGATTCCTGAAACGGAATGAGCTGCCAAGAATTCCGAGCTGAACCCAATGGAATGTCTCTGGGCTGAGTTAGACTCATGACTGCGCTCCAGAAACCAGCGTCCGACATCACTGCCGTCTCTGGCATCGGATCTCGAGGAAGAAGAGTTCTCAACAGACATTCAGGTAGATCACTGGAAGTGTCCCCAGCAGAGTCTAAGCCCTTTATATATAGAAGTTGAACACATCCCAGATTAATCTCCACCATCTGGTTTCCGGAAACTTGTGATCAGCTACTATACAAGGTATTTCCGTAAGAGCGCGCAAACAAGACATAGAGGATGCTGTTACTTAGGAAGTGGGGATGAAGGGTACACTTAGGATGGAAGGTCAAGGTTCCTGTAACGTCACTCCTTAAACAACAAACTACCAAATACTTTGTTTATTCAAAACAATCAACGTGGGCATCTTTTTTATAAAATATTACAAATATTTTGCTTCTCAAGCAGGACAGTAGATAACAATTATCAACAGACTTAAAGAGATAACCCACAGAGATTTCAAATAAATTACAGTATGATGCTGAATTTTCAAGAAAGAAACCAAATTTTTTTAAAAAAAATTACAATATATTGGTAGTTTACCAATAGCATCGGTTTGTTTAGAACACCCAAAAACCAACCAGAACAACGCGTGACTATAATAATTCATATGCAGCGAGTGTAAAACCCTTAAAAAAAAGATACCTGAACTAGGTTATATTTATCAAACGGGCAGTGACCCTAGGCTGCCCTGGGCGAGGGTGACTTGACTTAAACGGCGGAAGCAGCCGACAAGCCTTCCAAATAACACCTAAAGGCCGGGGCTCAACCGGGTGTCACTTCCCATTAGACGGAACGTCACAGCTTCTGTGCACCGAAGCGGGACGTGGCGCCGCAACCACGCACCTAAACTCGCAAAAGTGGAACACAAACAGACCGTAGAAGACACCACAAACACCAAACAAACGTCAATCAACATACGTTGAGAACTCGATAAAATACACAAACCAATTACTGTTGACTGAGTACATTCAATTCTTGCACTTATAAATGAGTAGTATTGACAAATACAAGCTTTACTAATAACAGATTAACTGGTTGCAAAAAGGAAAAAAAAAAACAACTTACAGCAATATACCAGGGACGTCGCTTGATGGCAATAAACCCAAAATCCCAAAATAACACTCGCGCCTTCGTGCTAATCTGCCTTTTAATAGTCTTCCAACGAGCGGATTTTAAACCAAATAGTAACAGCTTGTGTGCATACAGTCACACAGACTCTGCCGGCTGACAAGCGACCAACAAGTTCACTCGCTGCAACGCAAATCGTTTGACGAAACGACGACACCAAGACCACTTACACGTAAGATGGAGAGCGTTGTTCGATATGGTCTCGTGGGATGGGTCTCTGGGAGAAAACAGGCCCCAAAGCAATGCGACGAGCAGCGCCCGAAGCTGACACCAGACAGGTCCACCACAACCTCGCGACCGTCTTGCAAGGTAGACCGGCCGCGCCACCGCTGACCGAGCCTGCGTGTTTGCTCCGTCGCCCCTCAAGTACGTCCTAGCGCCTTATTCAAATGGCTCTGAGCACTATGGGACTTAACTTCTGAGGTCATCAGTCCCCTAGAACTTAGAACTACCTAAACCTAACTAACCTAAGGACATCACACACATCCATGCCTGAGGCAGGATTCGAACCTGCGAACGTAGTTGTAGTGTGGTTCCGGCCTGAAGCGCCTAGAACCGCTCGGCCACAGAGGCCGGCGAACTCTATATCCACTCGGGTGTCATACACAAGTGACTTTAGGTATCCCCATAGGAAATAATCAAGGGGATTCAGGTCACGTGACCTCGCACACCGTGTAATAGAACCTCCTCTTTTAATCCCCCGATCAGGAAATACTGTGCCGCTGCTGCTCCATCGCATTGTACTGCACGTCTCAGAATAGCACTGAGTAAAGAATGGGTCTGTCGTTGATTAATAGCACGCTCTCTCATGTGGCTGCGTTAATACGATACGACACAGCCACCCTATAAAGTAAACAAAATCTGCATCTCGACTTCCTAGTAATCAGACCCGTTCTCCTTGTTTCTTTCCAGTGAATAAAGAATCTTGATATAAATAAACAGCACAATACGTGTAAACGTGTGTGCATGTTAGTTATAAATAAACTGGAAAACAGTAACGTAGACAACGCGGCAGAAAAATTTACTTCCATATTTACTTAATCTGGCTTCACCGTCCCCAGATTCCCTACATCAAATCGTCTAGTGCAGTATCCTGTATTTCCTGTTTAATTTCATCACGCTCTAACGGGAACATCATGTATCAGGCACCGTATACGTTGTCAAACCAGTAAAGGAGATATGGTGTATAGTTAGGTAACGTTCCACCATATAAGAAATGTTCAAAGGCGGCAGGATGGAAGATGGATAGATGATACAAGAAAACGCGCAAGAACAATATCGATTCGTGACACTGAAGGCCGTAATGCGCTGGAAAATCTAGAGGATATCGTCTGAAGTCAAGCGGTTGACGATGATCCATTTAATAATAACAATGGTACTATAATAATAGGAATAAAGACCCGTGCAGCATTGCGAGCGTTCGTGAGTCGCACGCGTATTTCAGCACCTCGGCGTCACGGAATTTGCCGTGCAGCACACCGGCCACGCCCTCTGTTGGCATGCCACGCTTCCTATAAGTTCATTGGGTGACTCACAAGTCGCGACTGCCTGAGCAGCTGCCGCGGAAGAGGGTTCGGTTCTCGGGAGTAGCAGATATATGGCACAAATACGAGAGACTGTTCAAATGTCTGGTAAAAACAAACGAAATAATACTTTTTTTCCGCGAAAACAGAATCTGTTTCCACAAATAAGCCCCAATAAACATAATATTTTTCTCCTCCGTTATCTTCCAAACTTTCTATTCCAATAGTAAAGAAGTTTTCTTACATCTCAGCATCACAATCATCATTCAACAGAAAGCTTAACCTTACAAACAATTTTTTGAACGTAGGGAACAGCGAAATGTGACTTGGGGTCAAAATTGGGCAACAAAGTGGTTCGGACAGCGAATCGGAAGGTATTAGGAATCCCGATCCGTGCTCACTCCTGCATCAACTGCTGAGGGGACCCCAGAGCAATCGCATTTTTGTAATTTTTTATATTTATGAAATGTGAAGTTGAGAATACAAACATTAAGTCCGCAAAACAGTTCGTGCTGCTGTAGAAAATTCGCGAAAAAAGCGACTTTGAAGTTTTTCGAACTTTGTTGATATGCTAAAGCTATTTAGATGATTGTCGAAAGGCTTTGTATTGTGTAGTAAAATGGTCGCCTGCTCAATTACATTCCTAGATGAGGCCAATTTTTAAACATATCTGTATGTTCTACTAGCAGTTGCGTGCAGTTTATTTATGAAAAATGTACCTCTTGCTATTTCTAATTATATATCGCACACAAAAATGCAGTTTTACTACAAATATAAATCTTTCTCAACAAATTGTTTTGATTTAAAAAAAATTACAAATGATTTTTTTTTCTTCCCTACGTATTTATGCAAGTTTTCAACGAGTATACAGTTCTGTTTAAAATCTTCAAACGGCTGGGAGTCGAACACGTGGTATACACGCTATAGGCGAACATTTTTCCATACAGCTCCACGACCTCTCTCGAAATGTTCACAGTGCTTCAAAATCGATTTTCTACAGAATGTCTGGGAGTAGTATCGAACTGTTTTGCAAACTGATATTTGAGTTCTGATCTTTAAGTACCACAAGCACTTTAAAAAATGAAAAATAATAAATGATTTCGATTGGCGGATGGTCTCCTTATTTGTCTGAAGCCCAATACGTCGCGTAATATGAGCTAGATTTTCTTTTCCTTTGTCTTTTACAAAATGTATATCACAAAGCTATTATGGTAGCCTGTGTACTCTTTACCTCCAACAAAACTGCTGTCGCTATTTTCGGAATGTATCCACCTTCGCCAACTATTCCCAGGCGGAATGGTGCAATCAGATTTCCTTTTGTGACACGTAAAGACGCCAGCTCTTCGGAATAGTTTTCATTTTTCTAACACACGACCCATATGACGTGATGCACACTAGTTTCGAGAAAAACATTAAAAGTGCTGTAAAATCGAAGTGTTGCTCCCAGAATATCTAATTTTTTAACATGTGTTCTGGTTACCACTTAGATGCATTCTACAACATTTCTTTTTAATTTTCAGTAGGAATAAAACTGTAGATTTCAGGTGTCTGTAAAATAAGGTCCTTTATGCAAAATTTAGTATATCTGTCATTTTATGTTCCGAATGTTAAAGAGTTTAATTTTTTTTAAACCGGTGTATACATTAGAGCGTTACAAGAATATTATACGTTTACTTTGCACTGTCTGTAGAACCTACACATATTACTGCAGGTGGGTGCAGGATGCATCCAGTATATTTTTATGTAAGAAATCAGTCGTCTTCAGGAAATGCCTGTATATCATTATAATACTATTCATACCTGTATGCGAGCCGGACGGAGTGGTCGAGCGGTTCTAGGCGCTACAGTCTGGAACCGCGCGGCCGCTAAGGCCTCAGGTTCGAATCTTGCCTCGAGCATGGATGTGTGTGATGTGCTTAGGTTAGTTAGGTTTAAGTAGTTCTAAGTTCTAGGGACTTGATGACCTCAGAAGTTAAGTCCCATAGTGCTCAGAGCCATTTGAACCATTTTTTGTAAACGCAAAACAAGCGCAAGAGACAGGACAGAAGGGCTAGATCGCCAAAAAATACAGGAAAATTGACCACGACACGGATGAGTGGTGCTTTGTAGGAGAGGCAACTCATCCTGTTCGGCGATGACTAGGTGAATGATAGTCACATATGAATTCGTTTGTTCGTCAGTTCAAAATGGTTTAAATGGCTCTGAGCACTATGGGAGGTCTGAGGTCATCAGTCCCCTAGACTTAGAACAACTTAAACCTAACTAACCTAAGGACGTCACAAACATGCATGTCCGAGATAGGATTCGAACTTGTAACCGTAGCAGCAGCTCGATTCCGGACTGAAGCGCCTAGAACCGCTCGGCCACAGCGGCCGGCTTGTTCGTCAGTGTCATTTACTTGCTTGTTTGGAGGACTGCCATGAGGAACGCTGCTTCCGATTCTACCGCGAAAGTACTTCAGCGGGAGGTACCCCGTCACGAATTCCTCCCCTGTGCCAACCTCTTCATCTCAGAGTAGCACTTGCAACCTACGTCCTCAGTTATGTACTGGATGTATTTCTATCTCTGTCTCCCTCTCCAGCCTCTAGCACCATGGAAATCTGCCCCTGATTTCTTAACAGATGTTCTATCATCCTGTCCCTTCTACTTACCAGTGTTTTCCACATATACCTTTCCTTTCCGATTCTGCACAGAACCTCCTCATTCCTTTCTTTATCACTCCACCTAATTTTCAGTGTACGTCTGTAGCACGACATCTCAAATGCTTCGATTCACTTCTGCTCCGATTTTCCCACAGTCCATGTTGCACTTTCATACAGTTCTGTGCTCCAAGCGTATATCCTCAGAAATTTCATCATCAAATTAAGGCCTCTGTTTGATACTAGTAGATTTCTCCTGGCCAGCAATGCCCTTTTAGCCAATGCTAGTCTGCTTTTCATGTCTTCCTTGCTCCACCGTCATTGATAATTTTGCTGCCTAGGTAG
Source organism: Schistocerca gregaria (assembly GCF_023897955.1). NCBI lineage: Eukaryota > Metazoa > Arthropoda > Insecta > Orthoptera > Acrididae > Schistocerca > Schistocerca gregaria. The sequence goes on along the minus strand of NC_064924.1, from coordinate 126,599,424 downwards.
CAGAATTCCTTAACTTCATCTACATCATGTTGTAGTCAACAGGAGAGTATGAAAGTTTTCCGGCGTCTTTAAAATAACCAGGACATTTGCAAAGGGGGCTAAGACCGAAAGAAAATCCTGGTCCTTCGAGAAATGGGGTTGAGCGGTTGGCTGGCAACCAACTCTCCGAGAACACTCACTACTCCTACACTGAACAGCCAAAGAAACTGGTACACCTATTGTGTAGGGCCCCCGCTAGCGCGTAGAACCGCCGTAACACGACGTGGCGTGCACTCGAATAATGTCTGAAGTAGGTTTGGAGGGAACTGACACTATGAATCCTGCAGTGCTGCTAATAATTCTGTAAGAGTACGAGGGGGTGGAGATCCTTTCTGAAGAGCACGTTACAAGGCATTCCAGATATGCTCAATGGAGCGGACAGCCTCGTACCACCTGGATCTGGCTCTACTCTCTTCGGCTGCCCACAGGCTGGTTCGAACGTGCATCACCCTTCTCTCCCCTTCCTACTCCTGCATTTCACTTTCACTCAGACTGGCTAACGCCCCTCCAGGACAGACTGGACGAGCCTTCATTTACACCATACTTTTTGAATTGTAAGGCACCGTTGACTGCGACAGTGGTAATTTATTTCGTAAGTCAACTCGCGACCTGATCGTTGTCTGGTAAACAGCTGAGGGTGCCACAATAGTCCAAAATGGGGAAAGTCCTTTGCTTATTGGTTGTGTACAGTTGTGTAGAATATGTCGCAGAAAACACTATATGTATCATTGGATGCGGGTGTCAGTCTTGCAATCGGCGCTAGCCAGCAACAGTGGATAGCCAAAGGCAAGGCGAGAATGTGGCTGGCACACGAGATGCACATAATTGAGACAGCCGAAGATTAAATTTGTACAAAATGTTCAAGAACATACAACATTGCAGTGATACATCTGGTTTGGTCATGTACTATCCACACAGCGCCACGCTAGGATTGTCGACTTACCCTCGAACATTGTGTTTCTCGGAACTCTCCGGATTCAAGCTGAGGTCTGAAGTACTTAATAGCCTCATAGACTGCCAGAAGCCCGCTGTCATAGGCGCTCCATTTTCATTGTGACGGTGGAAGTCTGCCTTACTAGCGGCTGCCATGCATCATCACATTATTGTTGTAGCATTCCGCCAATTGCTGTCCGGCTCTCGTCAACCGCTGGCGGCAAGGGCATATTTGGGTCATATGTGCGAATAATGCAGAATATGCTATGCTTCGTTCTGCCACCTCGAAAGTGGAGGTCATGATCTCCGACCACGAAGCAGATGAGTTGCCTTTGGTCTTTGCGCCATTAAGGGCAGCCGTTAACGTTTTCTGTAATTCTGTTGCGTGCCTCATATATCGGCGGTAGAAATAAAGCACACTGAGGAAGCGACGTAATTCTTTAAAAATGTTTGGTGATGAGAATTGTAAGATAGCTTCAACTTTCTCAGGTAACGGTAATGTACCTCACGACGAGATTTTAAAGCCCAGGAAAAAAAATTACGACATCTTGCAAGCTAAAATTGACTCAGTTGCAACTACCGATTCGGTTACGCAACTTGCAAAAACTAAGGAAAACTTAAAGGACACAGTAGATACGATTTCAACACAAATGGACACTCTGAAACTTGGTTCAGAAAAACACACTGAGGAAATCTGTTCACTATCGGAAAAAGTTGCCGAACTTTCGGATCAGTTCACTAACTTATCTAAAAAGGTAGATGATGATCTGAATGACACAAGACCCGTAGCCTTCACTGACACAGAAGAGTATGAACAAATTAGAAAATTCAAATCAAATCAAAATCAAATCAACACACAGTACAAAATAGAAATCCAGGAAGTACAAGATCAGTTGACGCAGGTAATAAAAGAATTACATTTTTCAGAGGACACTCGCGCTCCAATACGCGAAGAGGGACATAGAAATACGGAACAGTCACAAAATAATAACACGAGGTAATTCGGAAATTATGCAAGAAATTGGCAACGTACACCGAATTTTGTGATGGAACCGCCGAAACGAAGTAACAATGACCGATATGCGACTTGCCGACATGATGATTTTGACTATAAGCTGTTTATTACTACACGAAAATTCAAAACATTTAAGAATTCCGGCAACGACATTCATCCACAAGCGTGGCTTCATCAATCTCTCATTGTTTTCCTCCCAACTGGTTATCAGAGCACAGATTAGAATTTATATGTGGCTATTTAGAGAATGAACCAGCTGTAAGAATACGGTCGGTCATTCACAATTGTCACAGTGAAGGAAAATTTTTATCATCCCTTCCTCTCAGCATATTCGTCTCAACCTACACAAGATCGAGTAAAACATAGCATCATACTGATGAAACATTTCGAACAATCCGAATTTTCCAGTCTTGTGAAACATTTTGAAGACATGTTGCACAAGAATCAGTACCTGTCAAACCCATACAGCCCCCCAGAACTCATTCGCATTTGCTTAATCAAATTGCCTGAACATTTACGACATATTATTTTGGCAGGACGTTGTAAAAACTACGCTGAAGCTTTTCAGGGACTCTTACAAGAATTGGAAATCGACACTGACAATCGCGGAACGCGAATACAGGAGCGATGAAAGAAATAATAACTGGACACGACAAGGCTATTCTTACAACGTAAATCGTGACCAAAACCGACACCACCCGTATGACAACCACTGACAGAGTAATAGTTACAGAGAAAGATCGCATTTCCGTAGTAATGAATATGATAGAGCCAATCATAGAAACAGACAATATGGGAACCAGAACTATTATTATCACAGGAGACAGAATAACTTCAGATGCAACGGTCCACCGTGCAGTGATAATTCAGGGAGAAATTCTCCACCACTTAACCGACAAGAAAGAAACTACAGAAACTACCGACATAACGACAGACGATGTAATCATAACGACAAACCTGAATTTCATCAGAACTGGAAGGATTCAAACAGGGCTGGGCCCTCTCGGCAAGGTCTCCTAATCCCAATAACGAGGCCCACCATCAAAGAGACAGACAATGACTCGCACCGGAAACAGCCACGTTCGCCAGCTGGTCAGAGAAAAATAACATAGACGCTAACCTTGAGAAAAATTTGAGCATTCTTTACCGATGTACCATATACCACATGATAATTCTGTTGAAGCTGGAGTTCTGCATAGTAGGAAGAGTAAAGGATTGCACCACTCTTCACATGTAAAACCGTTTATTGAAAGATAATCTGCTTTTTAACTTAGTCTTTGCCATAAATATTTTCACTTCACGCTACTAGTATACTTTGTCACACTGAGAAACTGTTAACATGTAACAATGTTTGAAGTTAAATATCCTGTCAAGAACCTAGGGAACATATTTAGACAGTATTTATGAGTGCATTGTTATAGTGAACAGAAGCACAGTGTTATTGTGTGTGTACATTCTTGCTTGTTAGTTGCACGATTACGTAACGACTATAAGACTTACATACTTAGAACATATACGGCTAATGAGATTTTAATGCAACATTTTGGTTTACTTGAAAATACATTCTTGATTTAAATACTTTCTGAGAGATACCAGATGACACAGTGGTTAGTTTATTTGACAGCTACACGATTATATTACGACGCTACTAATGAGTGACACAATTCATATCATTGCTTTTGCCCTGTATCTGTTTTATATCTGCATAGTTTTTCTGAATTCTTCTGGAAAGAAAACATGTTGTAGTAGTAACTTTTGTGGTATAGCAACAATGAGACAGCCTTTTGCGTACCACAAGAATACGCTACAGCACAGTACTTTCTTCATCGCGGATATAAACGTAGTAACTACGATATCTATAAGCATAGCATTTCACTTTTGTTTATGATGAGGTAAGTACATTGTCTTCTGCAGAACTTAGCTTTCGGAAGACGATAACTACGACACTTCCACAGAATTATCTTACAGGAAGACGCACATTTAGCGCTAAGGGACACGTATTTGAGTGATTAATTTTGTACTTAAAACATTTATGTTTAAAGATTTTTGAATTACAATGATACATTTAATTCCATTGCTGTATTCTGTAACACCTGAGGGTATAATTCATTAATCCTCAGAGGGGTATACGCTTACTTTGTGTACCATGTGTCTGGCAAGCACAAGGAGCCCTAGCTAATATGGCATTTGCTTATACAACTTTACACATTGGTACCATATTTCTCTAACACATAAATTACACAGCTATCTGATCATTTAACTGAGAGACAAACATATTTTTTACTACATCAGTGACACATGTTTACACAATTACACAGCTGGATAACTTCACACTTATGAAACTGTATTTTTTCTGTACTGTGTGAACTCTTCATATATTTTTTGGAACCATTGTGATACTATTAGAGCTTTGAATGATGTATTTGGTAAGGGTTCATGATTTTTAAAGTACGTTTGAGGTAGACGACACTACTGATATGAGCAGAGAATTTTCTTTAAGTTTTGAAATTATTGCAGAAAGCTACGACGTTTTTGAGATTTGGCTGAGTTTTTATGATGTTATTATTATGATGATGATGTGTATTATACTGTCGAAGTATGTTTATGATCAATAAGCTGATGCTATATGAGGAATCTGATTATGCTATGTACACTCCTGGAAATGAAAAAAAGAACACATTGACACCGGTGTGTCAGACCCACCATACTTGCTCCGGACACTGCGAGAGGGCTGTACAAGCAATGATCACACGCACGGCACAGCGGACACACCAGGAACCGCGGTGTTGGCCGTCGAATGGCGCTAGCTGCGCAGCATTTGTGCACCGCCGCCGTCAGTGTCAGCCAGTTTGCCGTGGCATATGGAGCTCCATCGCATTCTTTAACACTGGTAGCATGCCGCGACAGCGTGGACGTGAACCGTATGTGCAGTTGACGGACTTTGAGCGAGAGCGTATAGTGGGCATGCGGGAGGCCGGGTGGATGTACCGCCGAATTGCTCAACACGTGGGGCGTGAGGTCTCCACAGTACATCGATGTTGTCGCCAGTGGTCGGCGGAAGGTGCACGTGCCCGTCGACCTGGGACCGGACCGCAGCGACGCACGGATGCATGCCAAGACCGTAGGATCCTACGCAGTGCCGTAGGGGACCACACCGCCACTTCCCAGCAAATTAGGGACACTGTTGCTCCTGGGGTATCGGCGAGGACCATTCGCAACCGTCTCCATGAAGCTGGGCTACGGTCCCGCACACCGTTAGGCCGTCTTCCGCTCACGCCCCAACATCGTGCAGCCCGCCTCCAGTGGTGTCGCGACAGGCGTGAATGGAGGGACGAATGGAGACGTGTCGTCTTCAGCGATGAGAGTCGCTTCTGCCTTGGTGCGAATGATGGTCGTATGGGTGTTTGGCGCCTCGCAGGTGAGCGCCACAATCACGACTGCATACGACCGAGGCACACAGGGCCAACACCCGGCATCATGGTGTGGGGAGCGATCTCCTACACTAGCCGTACACCTCTGGTGATCGTCGAGGGGACACTGAACAGTACACGGTACATCCAAACCGTCATTGAACCCATTGTTCTACCATTCCTAGACCGGCAAGGGAACTTGCTGTTCCAACAGGACAATGCACGTCCGCATGTATTCCGTGCCACCCAACGTGCTCTAGAAGGTGTAAGTCAACTACCCTGGCAAGCAAGATCCACAGGAGTACATCCAGCATCTCTACGATCGTCTCCATGGGAGAATAGCAGCCTGCATTGCTGCGAAAGGTGGATATACACTGTACTACTGCCGACATTGTGCATGCTCTGTTGCCTGTGTCTATGTGCCTGTGGTTCTGTCAGTGTGATCATGTGATGTATCTGACGCCAGGAATGTGTCAACAAAGTTTCCCCTTCCTGGGACAATGAATTCACGGTGTTCTTATTTCAATTTCCAGGAGTGTATTTATTGTGATGAAATGTTGAAGAAGTGTTGACGGATATGTATATGTGTAAGAAGGTAAGGAATACAGAGTAGTGGTTAGGGACCCTGACTTGTGATAAAGGATGTTGGAAACCAAGAATCCTACTTTAAGAGTTATGAAGTGTGCGTAAATGCATGAATGTATCACAATGCCGGCGAAAATTTTTTGGACACTGTTATATTTATAGGATTTTGTTTCTACAGATTTGTAACGCAAATATTTCGACCTGCGACATTTTATTTGTATCAAACTGTCACTGTAGCGGAAACTGATGTCGTAATTATTACGGTAAGGAAGGTAGGTCACCTGGACGTAATGTACTGTAAGCACCCAGCTGCGCAACAGTCACCTGGAAAAAAGCCATTAGTGTGTTCCTTCCAGAGGCAAAGGTTGAAACGGCCCTTAGAAAAATTATTGTATTACTGTACTGATAAACCTCTTACATTATTTTATTTTCAAACAGCTGAGCAAAACTGAACGTACTCAGACATTTCGCTCTTTACCTAATCTGATCAACACTAAACTGACACACAATATTTTTTAGCGCAACGAAATCTGACTTTCAATAATCCCTACAAAAGAATGGCCCTGACTAACATTAACCTATACCTTTCATATACCACTTACCTCACATAAATCTTCGTTACTCAAATTCCTGCAACACAGCGAGTGCCAATACTGCCAGCTAAATAAAAGATACAAACTACTGAAGGCACCAGCTACTGATAGGCATAGTTAGCAAATGAAATATTTTGATAGAGAACAAACAATGTATTTACCTTAATAGTGTTCAAAAGTCATAATATATGTATAACAGTTCATGACATAAATTCTTACAAATGTAATGTTTCTGATGGACACACGTTCAGATCATCCGCTCTCAAAACTCCGCCATCTCACTCCCCACATCCACCATTGCTGGCGGCTCACCTACAATTGCGCAACACTATGCGCTGTTAATAGCCAACTGCCCAACACTACAATAGCTAAGAACAATGCAAACCAGCCACAGACTGCATACAGCACAGCCAGTGATTTTCATACAGAGCGCTACGTGGTGTTACCAATATAAAAACCTAAACAGCCTACTTACATAGCCCCCATGCACCCCACAAAAAAATTTACAAATTGTTTTGGACAGTGGCCAACACAGATTTGAAAATTTTTTAGTAATTACAATAACAAAGAAATCAAATGCACACACGTAGCGATACATTGTTGGTCAAAAACTAAAATTTTCTCACAGTCCATAAAGACAGTCCTGATCGTTCATCACAGTAAAATTACAGTGTTTTTCTCAAAGTCTGAGCAGTAAAAGAAAATGCACCCGGAAGTAGTGGATTTCCATGCCGTCTTGAAGAAGTAGTGTTGCCCTTCCAACGGAAAGATAATGCTGACTCTTGACATGCAGACAGGTAATGGGTGACAATAGAGCAAACCCACCGCAGAGTCAGTTGAAGTTTTGAAGAATATTGGTAGGTAGGTCATCACAGAGCAGACCCAGTGTAGTCCTGGTAGAGAGTACAGTATTGGTGGGCCATCAGAGATGCAGACCCACTGCAGTCCTTGTAGAAATAATGGTATTGGTGGGCCATCAAAGATGCAGACCCAATGTAGTCCTTGTAGAGATGGCCAGCAGCCATCTGTTGTCACTGTGCGGCTGCACAATCACCATTGAAGAGTCTTACTGATAATATAGCAAGACCATAACCACCACTTGCGCACTCACAAAGTTTTTGAAATTGTCCTTAGAACCAGCAATGCTGTTATCCAGTCCTCTGCTGAATTATTAACACATGTGCAAACACTAACAGTCCCTACTTCTCACATATTGTGCATATATTATGACCAACAGAAACGTGTGCAGTGAAATGTAACTTACAAGTTAGTTAATTTGATGAACTGGTGTCAATTACAATTTTATAACATAAGAATACAATAACAAAGGTACAAAATACATCATTAAAGAAAATAACAACACAGGTAACTTTTGTGAGCTATACAAAGGAATTGAAATGACATATACATCAGTATTACAGGAATTATGACATAAGTAAATACACAAAATTATGAGAATAGTTTTGTAATACTAATTTCACACATGAGCATTAAAAGAGAACAGAATAAATAGTGTCTAAAAATCTTTACAAAGTAAATAACACATTATTAGAAAAATTCTACAACATAACTCTTATCAGATAAACACACAAAGACAGGAAAAACACAAATATACAAGAGTACACAAACACATAGCAGATTAACACAAGAGGAAAGGGCAGGGTTTGTTTGCAATGTAACATTTGGTACTGCAGTCTAACTCAAATATCATTCCATAGATCTTATTTCAACATTTGTTTCCGCCAAAAAAATCCTATCCAAGCATGCTTTCTGTATTTATATGTTCACATGTTTCTTACCTCATTATTTATTTTCCATTGTCTTACCTCATCATTTATTTCCAAGAAAATCCTACCTAAACCAGTTATCCCTAAACCCTACTTTTTTGTTCATATCCTCTTTCAAAATACTTTTTTTGGCCAAACCATTTACTTATAGCTTTTCAATGCATTTCTTCCAATTCATCATAGTTTCTTATATAGTCTACCCCCTCTTAAGCTAACTTAAATCTACTGAGCTCAGGTGCTAAACTAAGAAACGAGGATATGTAGCAGCACAAAACAATTAACACAAACAGCAATGACAAAAAATGCAGATTTGCAAAGCAAGCAGCATTATAGAAATTAGGAGAGCAATTGCAATATTACAACTAATATAAGGCAATGTGCAACAAACAAGAAAAATAAATCCATAGTAAAACCGGCTTAACAGAATAATACAAAGTCAAATTCAGTAACACTATGCCTGGCAAACAGCACCAGCAAATGCTATAACTTATATCTAAACACGACAAAGCTCAAGCAGAAAAAATATTACACTAAAGAAAACAATGTTAGATAAGGGAAATGTATATTCACATCTTAATGTCTATGTAATTAAAGTGGTGCACCACAACTTATTCTACAAAATAAATTACCAAGTACTTGAAAAGTAAATTATGTATGCAGTTCCTGTGAAGGGAAATGTCTTTTTGTGCACCATCATTTTTTTTTTGGAAGTATATCATAAAATTGTTATTTACTGGATCTGTAGACAAAAAATATTTATATTAGTACAACTATTAAATTTAATTTTAACCAGGATTCTTGGTTTCCAACATCCTTTTTCACAAGTCAGAGTCCCTAACCACTACTCATTACTCCTTACCTTATTACACATATACATATTCGATGACACTTCTTCAACATTTCATCATAATAAATACATAGCATAATCAGATTCCTCATATAGCATCAGCTTATTGATCATAAACATACTTCGACAGAATAATACACATCATCATCGTAATAATAACATCATAAAACCTCAGCCAAATCTCAAAATCGTCGTAGCTTCCTCCAATAATTCCAAAACCAAAAAAAAAAAATCTCTGCTCATGTCAAAAGTGTTATCTACCTCAAACGTACTTAAAAAATCATGATCCCCTACCAAATACATCATACAAAGCTCTCATAGTATCACAATGGTTCCGAAAAAATATGAACAGTTCACAAAGTACAGACAAAATACAATTTCATAAGTGTGAAGTTATCCAACTATGTAATTACGTAAACATCTGTAACTGATGTTGTAAAATAAATATTTGTGTCTCTTAGTTAAATGATCAGATAGCTATGTAATTCTGTGTTAGAGAAATATGGTACCGATGTGTAAAGGTTTATAAGCAAATACCATATTAACTAGGGATCTTGGTGCTTGACACACACGTGGCACACAAAGTAAGCGTGTACCCCCCTGAGGATTAATGTAATTACACCATCAGGTGTTACATATTACAGCAATGGAATGAAATGTATCACGGAAAACTTTCTTTGTAATTCAAAAATATTGAAAAATATATGGTTTAAGTACAAAATTAATCACTCAAATACGTGTCCTGTAGCGCTAAATTTGCGTCTTGCTGTAATATAATTCTGTGGAAATGTCGTAGTTATTGTCCTCTGTAAGCAAAGTTCTGCTGAAGTCAATGTACTCAATTCATCATAAACAAAAGTGAAATTCTTTGCGTATAGATATCGTAGTTATCATGCTTATTGAAGTGATGAAGGAAGTACTGTACTGTAACGTATTGTTGTGCTACAGGAAAGGCTGTCTCATTGTAACTATACCACAAAAGTTACTACTAAAACATGTTTTACTTTCCAGAATAATACATAAAAACTGTACAGATATAAAACAGATACACCGCAAAAGCAACAATGTAAATTGTGTCACAGAAAGTACTTCAAATAAAGAATGTCTTTTGAAGTAAACCAAGATGTTGCATTAAAATCTCATTATCAGTATATGTTCTAAGTATGTAAGCCTTGTAGCCGTTACGTAATCCTGCATTTAACAAGCAAGAATGTACACACACAATATCACCGTGTCCTCTGTTCACTATAACAATGCATTCGTAATTTCTGTTTAAATAAGTTCTCTAGGTTCTTGACTGGATATTTAACTTCAAACATTGTTGCATGTTAACAGATTCTAAGTCTGACAAAGCATACTAGTAATGTAAAGTGAAAAATTTTATAGCAAAGACTAAGATAAAAAACAGATTATCTTTCAATAAACGGTTTTACATGTGAAATGGGGTGCAATCCTTTACTCTTCCTAGTACGCAGAGTTTCAACTTCAACGCAATTATCATGTGGTATACGTCGGATTCTGTAAGGTCCATTGTCAATCAGAAATAATTTATGACTCAAGTGTTTCTTCTTGTGTGACAATGAATGAGCTTTAATGAGAACTTTCTGACCAATATACAATTTCTTTGCATTTGCTTTACCGTGTAGTTTTCTCCTTTTGTCTGCTGCAGAATTTATATTTTTAATAGCCAAATCAATTATGTCTTTGTGTCGAAGTTTACGTTTATTCGGAAAAGGTACAAGCTCTCTGATTCTGTTCGGAGGTTCTTCATTCTTCAGTACAAGAATAGGTAGTAAATCAGTGGACTCATGAGCACATTTTGAAATAAGTTTAAATATCTGTCCCAATGCTGACGCTTTCTGTGACAATAAAGTCTGCAAAGCTTATTGATTTCTTTCATAATCCGTTCAGACGGGTTTTCTTTCATAATCCGTTCAGACGGGTTACAATGTGGTGAGTACAATGAAATAAAAACAGGTTTGATTTTATGGTTCCGAAGCATGCGTGACCAAACAGTAGACCTGAATTGTTGTCCGTTATCTGAAATGACTTTACTAACGTGTCCGACTTCACGTAAGAAATTTTTAACACAGACACAGATCGTCCAGTGGTTTTACGTAACGGAGTGAAAGAAACAAATTTTGAAATAAGTTCAACAGCGACTAAAACGTACGAAAATCCATTCCATGTTATGACAAGGGGTCCCAAGAGATCAACAGCAGCAAATTCTTTTAATTTAGAAGCAATGATAGGAAACAACGGAGCACGATGTGAGATGGTAGATGGTTTCGCCTTTTGACAAAGCGTACAAATAGACAATACTCTTCGAATTCTTTTTTCCATAATGTTAAAATAACAAGTCGTCCGAAGAATATGGTAACATTTTCGTGGACCAAAATGTGCATAGCTGAAATGAATGTACCAAATGAGCTTATTAACAAAATCGTCTGGAATGCAAAGTACCTATAGCTTGTCATCAACAGTGCAGCGTTTGAAGAGTATGTTGTTTCTAACTAGACAATAATGCCGAATCTGAGTGTGTGTCTTTTCATGCCATTTACTTCTGATGTCTTTCCAAATCAGATCTTTATCTTGTTCATGAGCAATGTCCTTTAAAGATGTGGAGATGAAGTTTTGAAAGGCGACTTTCTGAACGTGAAGAATACTGAAATTTTTCTAGAGGTTGCCTTCTGTGTCACTTTTCTCAAGCCCAGCCGGTGCGCGTTACAGTGCGTCCGCAACAATGTTCTCTTTGCCGGGACTGTAGACTATTGTGAAGTGGAATTCTTGCAGAAACAATGCCCAACGTTTTAACCTGTCATGATTTAATTTTGAAGACATAAGAAATTGTAATGCACGATGATGACTGTGTACTTTTACGTGCTTACCAGGAAGAAAGAAACGGAATTTGTTAAATGCCCAAACGATAGCTAAAGCTTCTAATTCAGTAACGGAATAATTTTTTTTCAGATTTTGTTAGCACTCGGCTTGCAAAAGCAATGGGTATCTGAACAGTAGTGTCATTTTCTGTGGCTTCTTGAAATAAATGGGCACCAAGACCGACTTTAGAAAAATCCATGATAAGGCAGATCTGGATGAGCTAGTATTGGAGCGTTAAGTAGCGATTCTTTCAAAGAATTGAATTTCAACTGTGCTTGTTCGTACCAGTTCCAAATAGTATTTTTTTCCAGTGACAGAACAAAGTTTTGGTGTAACTAGAATTTGCATATTCAGAAAACGACGGTAAAAATTTACGAGACCTAGAAAACTGCGGACTTGCTTTTTTGTGGATGGAACTGGAATGGCTCTGATTGCTTCTAACTTTTCAGGATCCGGCTGAATGCCTTCAGAAGAAATAATATGTCCCAAAAACTTCACCTTTGTTCTACCGAATTCAGACTTTTCCAAGCTAACTGTAATTCCAGATTCTGCAAAAATATGTAACACGCTGTTGAGGATGCGGTTATGTTGTTCCCATGATGCTTCAGCTATCAGAATATCGTCCACATATAAGGTGATGTGACGTTTTAAGAACTCAGGTAATTGGAATTAGCCCGCGAATGAATGCTGCCGAAGAAATGTTCAAACCAAAAGGAAGTTTCCGAAACTGATAACAAACGCCGAAACAAAGGAAAGCTGTGTATTTTCTACATTTTGGATGAAGTTCGATCTGATAAAAGCTGGATCTGAGATAAATAGAAGACAGTACTTTTACACCATTAAAATTGTGAAGAAGTTCTTCCAACAATGAGATTTTCACTCTGCAGCGGAGTGTGCGCTGATATCAGCGCACACTCCGCTGCAGAGTGAAAATCTCATTCTGGAAACATTTCCCAGACTGTGGCTAAGCCATGTCTCCTTAATATCCTTTCTTTCAGGAGTACTAGTTCTGCAAGGTTCGCAGGAGAGCTTCTGTAAAGTTTGGAAGGTAGGAGACGAGGTACTGGCTCAGATGGTAGTGCACTTGCCCGCGAAAGGCAAAGGTCCCGAGTTCGAGTCTCGGTCGGGCACAAAGCTTTAATCTGCCAGGAAGTTTCAAGTTCTTCCAACGTTTGCGGCCTGTCTGTTTCAGGAATGATGATAGTATTGATTTGTCTCTAATCTAAGACAAGCCTGATCGATCCAGTTTTCTTCTCAACAACATGTAATGGATTGTTGTATGAGCTTACTGCAGGCTCAATAATGCCCTCGTCAAGCATAGATTGTATTTCTGTTCTAACACGATCCCTATAACGTGCCGGAATTACGTATGGTCTAACACAAAATTTAGTGTGCTCGCGAACATGAAATTGGTATTGAAATCCCTTGATTGCTCCTGTATTGTGAATAAAAACTGCGGAATGTGCTTGTAAAATCTCAAAAAGGTCCTGCCTATCAGTGTCATTACAATTCTCAATTGTTTGAATTTTACTCTGAATTAACTCATTAGTATCAAATGCGCCATCGGTATCATCCCTGTCAGTACTTGCAGAGTGATTGCTAGTGTCAAGTTCCGTCGAAAATTCCGAACTGTTGTCTAACAGGAGGTAAAGCCGATTAATTTCCTCATCATGGTTTGAGAGCCAATCTTCAAATTTCAAAGCTGTTGACTTATCTTCTGTCTCTAAACTTATTTCAGCATCTTGAAAGTTTAAGATTGCTTTTTATTCATTCAAAAAGTATACTCCCAATATAATTTCCGTCGACAATAATGGAACAATAAGAAAGTTCATAGAGAAGCTGTGGCTTTGACAAAAGAATTCTAAGTTGGTTTGTTGGCGTAAATCTGCACTTTTTCAAATGACTGCACCTTGTAATTTAATCTTACGTAACGGAAGTGTGGGGCAATCGTTCGATTTGTTGCATTTGCTAAAGGCTGTTTCACTAATTACTGAAATGGGACTGCCAGAGTCAAGTACTGCCAAAAATTTTACGTCATTTACCGTAATGTGAATCACTGGATATGCAATGTTGTTATGTTTTATGTCGTGTTACTGGAGTAAGATGTCCCTAATGTCTTCCATTTTTACGTAATTACTAGCTACGGCAGCTGCGTCGTCAGTTTCATAAGTACATCTTGTGGCTGCCAGCGGTATGAGTCATTGCCTATTGTCTCTTTGATGGCGCGCGTCGTTATTGGCATTTGGAGACCTAACATCTACAAATTCACCTTGTCGAGAGGGCCCCGCCCTGTTTGAATCCCGCCAGTTCTGATGCAATTCAGGTCTGTCGTTACGATCATATCGTCTGTCGTCATGTCGGTAGATTCCATAGTTTCTTTCTTGTGGGTCACGTGGTGGAGAATTTCTCCCTGAATCGTAACTGCGCGCTGGACCGTTGCGTCTAAAGTTATTTTGTCTCCCTTGATAATAATTATTTTGGTTTCCATATTGTCTGTTTCTCTGATTGTCTCTGTGATAGTCATTACTACGGAAATGCGATCTGTCTCTGTAACTATTATTACTCTGCCAGTGGTTGTCATATGGGTGGTGTCTGTTTTGGTCACGATTTGTGTTGTGAGAATAGCCTTGTCGTGTCAATTTATTATTTCTGTCATCGCGGAATTGCGACGGATGTGACCTGTAATTGTTGTGTTCCTGTTTTCGCATTCCGTGATTGTCAGTGTCAATTTCCAATTCTTGTAAGAGTCATTGAAAAGCTTCAATGTCATCTTTGCAACGTCCTGCCAAAATAATATGTCGTAAATGTTCAGGCAAATTGATTAAGCAAATGTGGATGAGTTCTGAGGGGCTGTATGTGTTCTACAGGTACTACTGATTCTTGTACAACATGTCTTCAAAATATTTCACTAGACTGGAAAATTCAGATTGTTCGAAATGTTTCATCATTATGGTGCTATGTTTTACTCGGTCTTGAGACGAATATGCTGAGAGGAAGGCTTGATAAAATTTTCCTTCACTGTGACAATCGTGAATGACCGATCGCATTCTTACAGCCGGTTCATTCTCTAAATAGCCACATATAAATTCTAATCTGTGCTCTGATAACCAGTTGGGAGGAAAACAATGAGAGAATTGATGAAGCCACGCTTGTGGATGAATGTCGTTGTCGGAATTCTTAAATGTTTTGAATTTACGTGTAGTAATAAACAGCTTATAGTCAAAATCATTATATCGGCGAGTCGCATATCGGTCATTGTTACTTCGTTTCGGCGGTTCCATCTCAAAATTCGGTGTACGTTGCCAATTTCTTTCATAATTTCCGAATTACCCCGTGTTATTATTTTGTGGCTGTTCTGTATTTCTATGTCCCTCTTCCTGTATTGGAGCGCGAGTGTCCTCTGAAATACGGTTTTCTTGTATTACCTGTGTCAGCTGATCTTGTACTTCCCGAATTTCTCTTTGATGTTGCGTATTAATTTGATTCTGATTTTGTTTGAATTTACTAATTTGTTCGCACTCTTCTGTGTCATTAAAGACTACCGGTTTTGTGTCATTCACATTATCATCTACCTTCGTAGATAAATTATTTAGCTGATCTGAAAGTTCAACTACTTTCTCTGACAATGAACTAATTTCCTCCATGTGTCTATCTGAGCCAATTTTCAGAGTATCTACTGTGTCCTTTAAGTTTTCCTGAGTTTTTTCAAGTTGCGTAACCGAATCGGTAGATGCGACTGAGTCAATTTTAGCTTGCAAGGTCTCATGACTTGCAGTTCTTTTATGGCTGCTTCGTGATTCTGTAATGTATTTTCATGCCGCGAAAAAATAGGTTGGAAATGCACACAAATTTGTTTTTTTACGTCATTACAGACTTTTAAACGTTTCGATTCGATTTTATGTTACTCAGTAGTTAAATCTTCACGTGTTTGTTCAAGCGTGGTGTCTAATCTTTGAATATTTTGTTCAATTGTGTCTAACTTTTGAAGATTTTGTTCCAATGTGTCTAACTTTCGAAGATTTTGTTCGATTGTGTCTAACTTTTGAAGCTTTTGCTGTGTTTGTCCCATTTGTTGTATTAATTGTAATAACAATGCACTGGTGTCTGAAACATGTTCCTCAGTGCTTTTCGGCAGTGAATTTGCACTGGTAACACTCACATTTTGGCAAGTAGAAAATGTATCTTGATTTATTTGAGAAAACGGTGAGGACCTAAAAACTGAATCTACAGTATTTGCGATATTGTGTCTTGTCATTTCGGATTCCAGAGGCCTTCTGTTGCCGTCCGATCTATCGATAATGCTTCCCTGTTCACTACTTGTTTCACTGTCTACGCCATTATTTGCCGCCTGGTCCATTTACCTATGCACAATTACCAAATTACTACTTTGAATGTCTGTTAATTCATTACACAGTGGTGCTGATAAGCTACGCTCGTCGTCACTATTATTTCTCAGTTTACTTTGGAACCTAGTGTTACGTTTTTCACACGCCATTATTGTCACAATATATCACACGATAACACAGAAAAGCACAATTTTAAGAGCAAAAATAAGAGAACACATTAACATAGCACTGAAAATAATATCTAGTTAATTGCAAGCGCAGCTGCGAAATACTTGGTGCAAATCTACATGCATGCCACAACTGCTTTACTCTACAACAACGAAAGACTGCTACTACACAGGAGATTCTCTCTATAATTACGCGCTAGCAATAAACAATAGCTACACTAATTACACAAACTACAAGAAAAAATCAGGAGATTCCAGTGAGGTATCCTCGGCTAAGGGTCGACATATGAAACGTCCTCTTAGAAAAATTATTGAATTACTATGCTGATAAACCTCTTACATTATTTGATTTTCAAACATCTGAGCAAAACTGAACGTACTCAGACATTTCACTCTTCACCTAATCTAATCAACACTAAACTGATACACAATATTTTTTAGCGCAACGCAATCTGACTTTCAATAATCCCTACAAAAGAATGGCCCTGACTAATATTAACCTATACCTTTCATGTATCACTTACCTCACATAAATCTTCGTTACTCAAACTACTGCAACACAGCGAGTGCCAATACTGCCAGCTAAATAAAAGATTCTAACTACTGAAGGCACTAGCTACTGATAGGCATAGTTAGCAAATGAAATATTTTGATAGAGAACAAACAATGTATTTACCTTAATAGTGTTCAAAAGTCAAAATATATGTATAGCAGTTCATGACATCCATTCTTACAAATGTAATGTTTCTGATGGACACACGTTCAGATCATCCACTCTCAAAACTCCGCCATCTCACTCCCCACATCCACCATTGCTGGCGGCTCACCTTCAACTGCGCAACACTATGCACTGTTAACAGCCAACTGCCCAACACTACAATAGTCGACAACAATGCAAACCAGCCACAGACTGCATACAGCACAGCCAGTGATTTTCATACAGAGCGCTACGTGGCGTTGCCAATATAAAAACCTAAACAGCCTGCTTACAAGGTGGAGAAAAAAGAGGCCATTATCCTCGCTATTGACAGTTCTTTGTAGAAAACATCGCAAATACGACACGTCCAAACTTGAATACGTTCGACTACACTGTGGAACTCTTAATTTATTATATTTACTGAAATGCCTAATGAAATGACGAGAAATATTTTCTGTCTGTACACCTGATTACTGTCTTTCTAGTTGAGAGATTATTTTTACTGCCTTATGAAATGCCATATGGCTAGTGAATGATGTTTCATGCCTTCCTTTGTACTTATTTGCGTATAACTATATCTAGTTTCTAGCTGCACTGCAGCATTGGTTAATATAAAATTTAATAGATGTACTAATATAGATATTTTATGCCTACAGATCCAGTAATTAATGATTTTATGATCTACTTCCAAAAAGAACGAGGGAGCACAAAAAGACATTTCCACTTCAGAGGATCTGCACACATAATTTTTGTCAGTGAGTTGGTAATTTGTCTCTTGGAGTAAGTTATAGTGATGCATCACCCTAGTGTTAAGATGTGACATAAGTATTAGACATTTCATGTCTTTAGTGTAATATTTTTTCTGCTTGAGTTTTTCCATGTTTAGATATGTTATTGCATTTGCTGTTGCTGTTTGCCAGGCATAGTGCTACTGAATTTCAGTTTGTATTACTCTGTTAAGCCAGTTTTACTACTGATTTATTTTTCTTTTTGCTGCACATTGGCTAATATTAGTGATAATGTTGCATTTTCTTTGCTAATTTATATATATTGCTGCTTGCTTTGCCAATTTGCATTTTTTTGTCATTGCTGTTTGTGTTAATTGTTTTGTACTGCTGCACTGCCTCATCCCTTAGTTTATGCATCTGAACTCAGTAGATTTAAGTTAGCTTAAGAGGGGGGTAGACTATATAAGAAACTAACTATGAAGAATAGGGAAAGAATGCATTGAGAAGTTATATGAAAAATATTTGTGCAAAAATGAGTATTGTACAACGAGAAAAATTTATTTAGAAAGAGAATATGAACAAAACATTAGGGTTTAGGGACAACAGGTATAGATAGGACCTTTTGGGAATAATGAAGAACAAAGGGAGATCTCAAAGAAAATTTTATTTGCAAATCAAATATTACAACTACCACAGTAAAACAAACCCTGGCCATTCCTTTTGTGTTATCCTGCTATGTGTTTGTGTACCCTTGTGTATTTGTGTTCTTCCTGTCTCTGTGTACTGTTTTATAGAATTTTTTTCTAATACTAAGCTACATTCACTATGATGAGGAATACTGTTTATCCTCAAATATAATTTGCATTAATACTATGTTATTTACTTTGTAAAGATGTTTAGACATTATTTATTCTCTTCTGTTTTAATGCTCATGTGTGAAATTAATGTTTCTAAAACTATTCTCATTATTTTATATATTTACTTATGTCATAATTGCTGTAACACTGCTGTATATGTCTATTTCTATTCTTTTGTAAAGCCTATATTATTACAAATGTTAACTGTACTATTATGTTCTTTGATGAAGTATTTTGTACCTTTGTAATTGTATTCTTATGTTGTAAATTTATAATTTTTATGGACACTAGTTCTTCAAATTAAGTAACTTGTAAGCATTCATTTCACTGCACACATTTCTGTTGGTCATAATATTTGCACAATATGTGAAAAAAAAGGACTGTTAGTGTTTGCACGTGTGTTGATAACTGAGCAAGGGACTGGTTAACAGCATTGCTCGTTGTAAGGACAATTCCAAAACCTTTGTGCGTGCACAAGTGGTGGTTGATGGACTTGCTATATTCTCCGCAAGACTCTTCGAGGGTGATTGTGCACCTGCACAGTCGCAACAGATCGCTGCTGGCTATCTCTACAAGGACTGAAGTGGGTCTACACCTTTGATGACTCACCAGTACCATTATTTCTACAAGGACTGCAGTGGGTCTGCACCTCTGGTGGCCCACCAATACCGTAATCTCTACCAGGACTACAATGGGTCTACTGTGTGATGACCTACCTACCAATATTCTTCAAAAGTTCGACTGACTCTGTTGTGGGTTTGCACTGTTGTGGCCTGTTACCTGTCTGCATGTCAAGAGTGAGCACTGTCTTTCCGCTGGAAGGACAGCACTAATTCTTCAAGACTGCATGGAAATCCACTACTTCTATGTGCATTTTCTTTTACTGCTCAGACTTTGAGAACAAAAAAACACTGCAATTTTACTGTGATGAATGATCAGGACTGTCTTTATGGATTGTGAGAAGACTTTAGCTTTTGACCAGCATTGTATCAATAAGTGTATGCATTTGATATCTTTGTTATTGTAATTATGAAAATTTTTAACAATTACGAATTGGCCACTGCCCAAAACAATTTGTAAATTTTTTTTGTGGGGAGCATGGGGACTATGTAAGTAGGCTGTTTACGTTCTTATATTAGTAACGCCACCGCCACGTAGCGCTCTGTATGAAAATCACTGGCTGTGCTGTGTGCAGTCTGTGGCTGGGTGGTATTGTTGGAATTTGCTATAGTAGTGTTGGTCAGTTGTCTGTTAACAGCACGTAGCGTTGGGCAGTTGGAGGTGAGCCGCCAGCAGTGATGGATGTGGGGAGAGAGATGGCAGAGTTGTGAGAGCGGATGATCTGGACGTGTGTCCATCAGAGACAGTAAATTTGTAAGACTGGATGTCATGAACTGATATATATATATATATATATATATATATATATATATATAATGACGTTTGAACAGTATTAAGGTAAATACATTGGTTGTTCTCTATCAAAATCTTTTATTTGCTAACTATGCTTGTCAGTAGTTAGTGCCTTCAGTAGTTTGAATCTTTTATTTAGCTAGTAGTAGTGGCGCTCGCTGTATTGCAGTAGTTCGAGTAACGAAGATTTTTGTGAAGTTAGTGATTCATGAATGGTATAGGTTATTGTTAGTCAGGGCCATTCTTTCGTAGCGATTACTGAAAGTCAGATTGCGTTGCGCTAAAAATATTGTGTGTCACTTTAGTGAATGTCTGAGTACGTTGAGTTTTGCTCTGCTCTTTGACAATCAAATAAAGTAGGGGTTTATCAGCACAGTCATTCATTAATTTGTCTAAGGGGACGTTTCATCCTCCCTCGGGCATGGGTGTGTGTGTTTGTCCTTGGGATAATTTAGGTTACGTAGTGTGTAAGCTTAGAGACTGATGACCTTAGCAGTTAGGTCCCATAAGGTTTCACACACATTTGAACACATAAATAGTTTTCAAGATTCTGATATTTTATAAGAATCAGTGGACATTAAGTTGTAGTTAAGATATATCTAAATCAGCACTCCCCCAGAGAACCACTGTGTTTTAGCATATATAGGTGAGAGCTTTGGCGTTTGGTATTGTGTGGGTTGACATTTGGAAGAAGTTCAGTTTGTAGAAATCATGCACACACACACACACACACTTATTGTTATATATACTTGTAAGTTTATGTTTAGACTATTTACAATGTAGAAAACATGGAAAAATTTGGAAAAGCGGAAAATGCATAAACACTGTGGTAAGTACCAAAAATTCGGGAATATCCAAATGCGAAATGATAATACATAGTGTGTATGTTTATACAGAGAGACCAGTCGAAATTTTCGACATATGCAATAGATACAGAAAAGACATGACACCACACTCTGAAAAAAAAGCATGGTATAGGTGGAGTAATCATAAATGTCACTAATGCACTCTTGCTAAAAAGTGGAACTGGTCAACGCCCACCTACATCAGGACTAATACGTTAATAAATATATGCCACTTGTTTACCTGCCTTAGTATGTGTTTCGTAGTGTAGAGCTACTACCATTCTGCATACAAAAGACATATGTATCTACATGTTGTTAGTGGATCCACTTTTGCATCCCCCTAATGTATCCATGTCAGAGTACATCCAGAACACTGTAACTGTATGAGAAGTTTATAATTGGATTGCAACGCCTTTGAAATTTAGAAGGTATGACCAAAACATAAGCTTACCAGAGGTGCTGTCATCTTGGTTTTTAACAAGAGGCTTCCACTACTGGTACAGATAACCGTCATTCACAAAAATATTTGATGTTGGTAGGCGTTCTAATCATAGTGCGATGCTAAGACATAGTCCAGTGTAGGTGCTACACATATACAAATAGGAAGACAGACTATTGTGGCATCAAAACTAGCACCTTCCAGAGAATTAACGTAAATACGTATATTTATTTATTTATTTAACCTGATCAGATTAGGGCCATCAGGCCCTCTCTTACATCGGACCAGTGTTCCACACATGCACCATTTCACACATCAGAGTTACATCATGACCATAGTTTAAATGAGAATATTAGCTTACTCTAGTGACAATATGAATAAAGAGTAGTGACTAAGACCTAATAAAGTAAATGCGGCAGTATTTTTACAACAGGTGCTATACATACAGATTATGACAAAAGCAATAATAATAACAGTAAAAAAAATGTAATGATAAACATGACTAAGACTTAATAAATTAAATGCTGGCAGTATTTTTACAGGAGGTGCTATACATACAGATTATGATAAAAGCAATAATAAGCAATAATAATAACAGTAAAAAAATCAAATAATAATGACATACATGAGAAGGATTTGCAATAGTAATGAAGGTTTGTGTAGATGTACATAATATCTTGGTGTGTAAAGTAGATGTTTACTAGTTTAGCGTGTTTTGGGGAATGGAGATTTAAGGAGAGGGAAAGAGGGAAGCAAAGAGGTGAAGTGCATTCATTTACAGACGAAGGCATTACTGTTGCTTATGTAGATACGTCATTAACTGTTTTTTGAAGCTGGACATGTTTTTAAGTTCTCTAACATAACGAGGGAGGTTATTCCAGAGTCGGGTTCCCGCTACTGTAAAGGATTTGGAGAAGGTGACTGAGCGATGCAGTGGAGCGGAGAGGATTTTATTATAATGGGAACGTGTGTTTCTGTCATGTTGTTCCGACATGAGCGTTAGGGACGAGGAGAGATATGAAGGACAGTTTACATTTATAAGGCAGTAGATGAGACAGAGCGTATGGAAATCTCTGCGTTTGTCTGCACGCAGCCAGGACAATTTTGCATATGCTGGTGAAATGTGATCAAAAAGTCGAACGTCACAGATATATCGGACTCAGGCATTCATGACCAGTTCTAGGCGTCGTGACGCTGACTTGTGTGGAAGTATACACATTCCAGATTATCATGACTGATAATGGCTTATAAAACTATGCTCTTTATGTGTACAGTTTTAATTATTTAATATGGAAATCGATTAAACAAACTACCAAACAGCGATGCTGACAGTTTCATCGTAGACCATATCTTGATGAAAGTATATCTTTCGAGCTGAATAACTGTCTTTTCGTCGTGAGCAAATAATATTTGAAAATCAGTATGGAATACATATGTATTACAAGACTGTCGGTTTAATGGAACATTTGTTAATGGCAGTAGGGAGTGAATGAGGGTGGGTGTCGATTGGTCAACCTGTTGCTGAGATTGGATACTTCCTTTAGAAACTATATTGGAAATTTTTTTATTATTGTTCACAGTTAGGTACTTGCAGCTATGGAAGGCAAACGTTCCACTTTGCCAGAGATTTTCGCTAGTGTTAAAAATATGTAAAAAATCTAGTGACAGTAAACTTGAGAATGAAAAGGGCAGCTAAATATCTCTGTAATAAAGGAGAAGCCTGGCTGTCTTGTTGACAAAGATAAAGATACGTAAAGGAGTTAATGTGTCGAGAAGAGTTAAATCATTACCTCTCCAATTTGTCACTTGATCATGACGCCAGTTCCTCTCATGACTTCTAAAATTAGTATATTAGAACATGTATTGACACTATTGACAAAAGAAGGCCTTATGTGGCTGGCTGGGTGGTTCAGGATGCCACATTTCTCCTGTGTGTCGAATTTCTTACTACTGTAATGCTACAAACGCGAAACTAGCAGATCTTGCTGTCGTGATGATTTTATTGCAGTAGAGAAAGCACAAAAAATGTGAAGGTGGACATGATTAGGTTTCCAGGTAGTTTACTCATCGTTATAAATCCCCTGCCTGATACCGACGTAACACCACACTAGGCTACTGGTAATAAGCCACTGTAGGCACTTGTTTTCCCTCCTGGGCCGACCTAATCTACAATTATTTAGGGCTTGCACACCACGTTCGGTGAAATGGATCTGATATCGTAGTGTTCCGGTCAAACATGTGCAAGTTGCAACCATTTACCAATCGAAACTGTAATTATTCTCAAGAGACTGTGTGAATAATTTTATGATCCTGCGTGATCCATCAGGAAAACAAAGTGAGAAAAGTTAGGGACTGGGGGGTTGGGGGAGGGGAGACTGAGTTTCTTAAGTATGAAAAATAAACGCTAAACCAGAGTAACATTAGTATTATAAGAGCAATGTTGGGAATATGAAAGAATCTACTGAAAGTCATCGTCTGCACGACTGTACAGCTGAGAGCGCAAAGAAGATCTATACATCTCTAAAGATGAAGATATTAGTGTAAATGTAGGGTGATTCAGCTACCCCTATCTACTGGTTTTATGCAACCCACAACACCTTCAAAAATCAAGGGCAAGATTTTCATATTCTCTCGCTCACTTCATGCAAAGCGTTAGCCCTACAGAAAAGTTAACTGTACACATTGTACATTTTTTGTACTAAAATTTTGTACTGGGATACGTTTTCGCTGGAGACCACTATCCCAGTAAAAAATTTTACTACATTAAATTTGGTACAAATAAGGTCCAATTAATTTTTTCTGTAGTACTACTAGTTTGCAAATAGCCATCAAGAGAAAATAAAAATCTTCATGTACACACATCAAAAAAAGTTTTTGCATCACCCTGGTTCGCAGAACTCCTGAAGATAGACGTTGACTGTCACAGACACAGTACCTTTGGCTGTTCAGAGATGTCACTAAACCCTCCGAAAGATGTAAACAACCATGCATGAGCACCTCCTATTAGACGGAGGGGATCCGACAGCCGATTAGTTCCAGTCATTCCACCAGGAGGGAGGTACACGGCTCGTGTCGTCTGTAGTTCAACCATGTCTAGACGGTCAAAACCGAACTGTTGCTTCGTGTCAGGAAGGGCTCTCAACAAGAGAAATGTCCAGGCGTCTCGGAGCGAACCAAAGCGATGTTATTCGGACATGGAGGAAACACAGAGAGACATGCCTCGCTCAGGCTGACCAAGGGCTACTACTGCAGTGGATGACCGCTGCCTATTAATTATGGATCGGAGGAACGCTGACATCAACGCTACCATGTCGAATAATGCTTTTCATGCAGCCGCAGTACGTGTTACGACTCAAACTGTGTGTAATAGACTGCATGATGCGCAACTTCGCTCCCAACGTCCAAGATGAGGTCCATCTTTGCAACCACGACACCATGCTGTGCGGTACAGATGGGCCCAACAACATGACGAATGGACCGCTCAGGATTGGCATCACTTTCTCTTCACCGATGAGTGTCGCAAATGCCTTCAACCAGACAATCGTCGGAGACGTGTTTGGAGGCAGCCCGGTGAGGCTGAACGGCTTAGACACACTGTCCAGCGAGTGCAGCAAGGTGGAGGTTCCCACCTGTTTTGGTATGGCATTATGTGGGGCCGACATACGTCGTTGGTGGTACTGGAAGGCGCCGTAACGGCTGTACGATACGTGAATGCCATGCTCCGACCGATAGTGCAACCATATAGGCAGCATATTGGCGAGGCATTATCTTCATGGACGACAATTAGCGCCCCCATCGTGCACATCTTGTGAATGACTTCCTTCAGGATAACGTCATCGCTCGACTAGAATGGCGAGCATGTTCTCCAGACACAAACCCTATGTAACATTCCTGGGTTAGATTGAAAAGAGCTGTTAATGCGCGACGTGGAACCACGAATCGCCGTTGAGGAATGTGACAATGTGGATTAACAGTGCCTTGATGAACTTGTGAATAGTATGCCACGACGAATTCAGGCTTGCATCAATGCAAGAGGAAGTGCTACTGGATATTAGAGGTCTCGGTGTGTACAGCAATCTGGACAACCACCTTTGAAGGTCTCGCTGTATTGTGGTACAACATGCAATTTGTGGTTTTCATGAGCAATGGAAAGGGAGGAAATGATGTTTATCTTGATCTCTGTTCCAATTTTCTGTAGGCCTGCAGGTTCCGGAACTCTCGGAACCAAAGTGATGCAAAACGCTTTTTGATGTGTGTTGTTCTTAAAGCTGCTGGGAATTCCATAAAACCAAAGGGTAGGGGCAGCTGAATCAACCTGTATGTGGGTTGTCAATGAATTTCCACCTCCACGCTCTCTGGGAGTACTATAGGCTTTATGGGAATATGGTGGTACAAATAATGTGACGCTGATTGATGCCTGAAATTTTATCTTTAGCCTTACGAACTGCCGTAAGTTTATCATGTGATCATTATGTCAGTCTGGTCACGACTCTTATAAAATTAATATACGTATTGACACTACGGATAATGTCGCGCAACGTAATGTGCTGTTCTCGATTTGTGTTACGCACGAGTCCAAAGGTATAATACCACACAGTATCTGAATGTGTGTTGCAGTTCCACCATTCTATGATGTCAAGATGGTGTCGGGAAATACACATGTTCATTCAATGTGATCAGTCTAGTCTACAATTATGTTACCTAATAAGATACTCGAAGCAAGTAAGACTAGCAACCTGCTTCCCTGGTACTTTAAATATGATGCTGGCAACAATCAGAGCAAAATGCCTCGGACCTTTGGAGGTGACGGAGTCCCACCTCTGACAAACCAGGGACTCCTAAGATACGACTTGGCAAACAAATGGTAATGAGATGGGGAGCTATTAATATCAATGGCGGCTACTCTGGGAAGAAGGTAGAGCTGGCAGAGGCTGCAAGTAAGATGGAGCTGGACGTTTTAGCTGTTAGTGACATTCAGGTAAGGGGTGAGAAAGAAGAGGAAGTGGGAGAATACAAGGTCTACCTGTCAGGAGCCAAAGCAGGAATAGCACAATGGGGTGTAGGGCTTTACATCAGGAAAGAAATGGAACCCAGCGTAGTTGCAATAAGGTATGTAAACGAACGATTGATGTGGATAGATTTGACAGTGTCTAGCAAGAAAATAAGGATTGTGTCAGAATATTCGCATTGTGAAGGGACAGATCAAGATAAGATGGATAGTTTTTATGAGGCACTCAGTGATGTAGTTGTTAGAGTAAAGGACAAGGACAGTGTTCTGCTCATGGGTGATTTTAATGCCAGGATTGGAAATCGAACAGAAAGGTATGAAAAGTTTATGGGTAAATTTGGAAAGGATATGGAGGCCAACAGGAACGGGAAAACACCTCTTGGATTTCTGTGCCAGTATGAGCTTACCGATAGTACCCGTGGTCTAGGGGTAGCGTTTTTGACTCATAACCAAAACGTCTTCGGTCACGAGTTCGATCACCGCCACTGCCTACATTTTGATAAATAATCAGCATTGGCGGCCGAAGACTTCTGGCATAAGAAGTCAGCCTCATTCTGCCAACGGCCTTGTCAAAGAGGGCGGAGGAGCGGATAGAGGTTCAGGGCACTCTCTTGTCCTAGGGCGGGAAATTTCCCCTAAAGGCGGAAGAATCGGCAATGATCTACGACATGAGGATGCAGAAGGCAATGGAAACCACTGCATTAAAGACACGTAACGTGTATCCACAGGACATGTGGCCTGTAGTTGAAGAAGTGTCATGATGATCTCTCCATTGGCAAAAGATTCCGGAATAGTCTCCCATTCGGATCTCCGGGAGGGGACTGCCAAGGGGGAGGTTACCATGAGAAAAAGATTGAATAATCAATGAAAGGATAATGTTCTACGAGTCGGGGCGTGGAATGTCAGAAGCTTGAACATGGTAGGGGAACTAGAAAATCTGTAAAGGGAAATGCAAAGGCTCAATCTAGATATAGTAGGGATCAGTGAAGTGAAGTGGAAGGAAGACAAGGATTTCTGGTCAGATGAGTATCGGGTAATATCAACAGCAGCAGAAAATGGTATAACAGGTGTAGGATTTGTTATGAATAGGAAGGTAGGGCAGAGGGTGTGTTACTGTGAACAGTTCAGTGACCGGGTTGTTCTAATCAGAATCGACAGCAGACCAACACCGACAACGATAGTTCAGGTGTACATGCCGACGTCGCAAGCTAAAGATGAACAGATAGAGAAAGTGTATGAGGATACTGAAAGGGTAATGCAGTATGTAAAGTGGGACGAAAATCTAATAGTCATCGGCGACTGGAATGCAGTTGTAGGGGAAGGAGTAGAAGAAAAGATTACAGGAGAATATGGGCTTGGGACAAGGAATGAAAGAGGAGAAAGACTAATTGAGTTCTGTAACAAGTTTCAGCTAGTAATAGTATATACCCTGTTCAAGAATCACAAGAGGAGGAGGTATACTTGGAAAAGGCCGAGAGATACGGGAAGGTTTCAATTAGATTACATCATGGTCAGACAGAGATTCCGAAATCAGATACCGGATTGTAAGGCGTACCCAGGAGCAGATATAGACTCAGATCACAATATAGTAGTGATGAAGAGTAGGCTGAAGTTCAAGACATTAGTCAGGAAGAATCAATACGCAAAGAAGTGGGATACGGAAGTTCTAAGGAATGACGAGATATGTTGAAGTTCTCTAACGTTATAGATACAGCAAAAAGGAATAGCGCAGTAGGCAACACAGTTGAAGAGGAATGGATGTCTAAAAAGGGCCATCACAGAAGTTGGGAAGGAAAACATAGGTACAAAGAAGGTAGCTGCGAAGAAACCATGGGTAACAGAAGAAATACTTCAGTTGATTGATGAAAGGAGGAAGTACAAACATGTTCTAGGAAAATTAGGAATAGAGAAATACAAGTCGCTGAGGAATGAAATAAATAGGAAGTGCAGGGAAGCTAAGACGAAATGGCTGCAGGAAAAATGTGAAGACATCGAAAAAGATATGATTGTCGGAAGGACAGACTCAGCCTACAGGAAAGTCAAAACAACCTTTGGTGACATTAAAAGCAACGATGGTAACATTAAGAGTGCAACGGGAATTCCACTGTTAAATGCAGAGAAGAGAGCAGTGAAACGTCCCCTTTGAAAAATTATACATGACTGTGCTTAAACTGACACACAATAATTTTAACGCAACGCAATCTGACTTTCAATAATCCCTACAAAAGAATGGCCCTGACTAACACTAA
This sequence comes from Schistocerca gregaria, assembly GCF_023897955.1. NCBI lineage: Eukaryota > Metazoa > Arthropoda > Insecta > Orthoptera > Acrididae > Schistocerca > Schistocerca gregaria. The sequence continues at coordinate 126,570,586 of NC_064924.1, read as the reverse complement.
CCTATACCTTTCACAAATCACTTACCTCACCAAAAATCTTCGTTACTCGAACTACTGCAATACAGCGAGCGCCACTACTGCCAGCTAAATAAAAGATTCAAACTACGGAAGTCACTAACTACTAATAGGCACAGTTAGCAAATGAAAGATTTTAATAGAGAACAAACAATGTATTTACCTTAATAGTCATTATATATATATCAGTTCATGACATGCAGTCTTACAAATTTCAAAACTCCGCCATCTCTCTCCCCACATCCACCACTGCTGGCGGCTCACCTCCAACTGCGCAACGCTACGAGCTGTTAGCATCCAGCTGCCGCTGCCCAACACTACAATGGCAGACAAGAATGCAAACCAGCCACAGACTGCACACGGCACAGCCAGTGATTTTCATACAGAGCGCTACGTGGCGGCGGCGTTACGAATAAAAAAATCTAAACAGCCTATTTACAGCAGATAGGTGGAAAGAATACATTGAAAGCCTCTATGAGGGTGAAGATTTGTCTGACGTGATGAAGAAGAAACAGGAGTCGATTTAGAAGAGATAGGGGATCCAGTATTAGAATCGGAATTTAAAAGAGCTTTGGAGGACTTTCGGTGAAATAAGGCAGAAGGGATAGATAACATTCAATCAGAATTTCTAAAATCATTAGGTGAAGTGGCAGCAAAACGACTATTCACGTTGGTGTGTAGAATATATGAGTCTGGCGACATACCATCTGACTTTCGGAAAAGCATCATCCACACAATTCCGAAGACGGCAAGAGCTGACAAGTGCGAGAATTATCGCACAATCAGCTTAACAGCTCATGCATCGAAGCTGCTTACAAGAATAATATACAGAAGAATGGAAAAGAAAATTGAGAATGCGCTAGGTGACGATCAGTTTGGCTTTAGGAAAAGTAAAGGCACGAGAGAGGCAATTCTGACGTTACGGCTAATAATGGAAGCAAGGCTAAAGAAAAATCAAGACACGTTCATAGGATTTGTCGACCTGGAAAAAGCGTTCGACAACATAAAATGGTCTAAGCTGTTCAAGATTCTGAAAAAAGTTGGGGTAAGCTATAGGGAGAGACGGGTCATATACAATATGTACAACAACCAAGAGGGAATAATAAGAGTGGACGATCAAAAACGAAGTGCTCTTATTAAGAAGGGAGTAAGACAAGGCTGTAGCCTTTCGCCCCTACTCTTGAATCTGTACATCGAGGAAGCAATGATGGAAATAAAAGAAAGGTCCAGGAGTGGAATTAAAATACTAGGTGAAAGGATATCAATGATTCGATTCGCTGATGACATTGCTATCCTGAGTGAAAGTGAAGAAGAATTAAATGATCTGCTGAACGGAATGAACAGTCTAATGAGTACACAGTATGGTTTGAGAGTAAATCGGAGAAAGACGAAGGTAATGAGAAGTAGTAGAAATGAGAACAGCGAGAAACTTAACATCAGGATTGATGGTCACGAGGTCATTGAAGTTAAGGAATTCTGCTACCTAGGCAGTAAAACAACCAATGACGGACGGAGCAAGGAGGACATCAAAAGCAGACTCGCTATGGCAAAAAAGGCATTTCTAGCCAAGAGAAGTCTACTAATATCAAATACCGGCCTTAATTTGAGGAAGAAATTTCTGAGGATGTACGTCTGGAGTACAGCATTGTATGGTAGTGAAACATGGACTGTGGGAAAACCGGAACAGAAGAGAATCGAAGCATTTGAGATGTGGTGCTATAGACGAATGTTGAAAATTAGGTGGACTGATAAGGTAAGGAATGAGGAGGTTCTACGCAGAATCGGAGAGGAAAGGAATATGTGGAAAACACTGATAAGGAGAAGGGACAGGATGATAGGACATCTGCTAAGACATGAGGGAATGACTTCCATGGTACTAGAGGGAGCTGCAGAGGGAAAAAACTGTAGAGGAAAACAGAGATTGGAATACGTCAAGCAAATAATTGAGGACGTAGGTTGCAAGTGCTACTCTGAGATGAAGAGGTTAGCACAGGAAAGGAATTCGTGGCGGGCCGCATCAAACCAGTCAGTAGACTGATGACAAAAAAAAAAGAAGGGTTTAGCAATCGCAAACTGCTTTTTTAAACATAAGAACATTCACTGGTATACTCGGGAAGGCAGGGGAACCAGATCTGTCATTGACTATATGATAACAGATCAGGAATTCAGGAAGGCTGTGAGGGACACACGTGTATTCAGGGGATTCTTTGATGACACTGATCATTATTTAATCTGCAGTGAAATTCGGATTGTGAGGTCGAAAGTGCAGGGGGTCAGGTCCATATGTAGGAGGATAAGAGTGGAGAAACTTCAGGATAAGGAAATCAGGAACAAGTACATAACAGCGATCTCAGAAAGGTACCAGTTAGTTGAATGTAATCAATTACAGTCATTGGAAAAGGAATGGACAAGGTACAGGAACACAGTACTAGAAGTGGCTAAAGAATGTCTTGGAACAGTAGTGTGTAAAGGTAGGATGAAGCAAACAGCTTGATGGAATGGCACAGTCAAGGCAGCCTGCAAAAGAAAAAAGAAAGCGTATCAAAAATGGCTACATACTAGAACTCAGGTATACAGAGAAGGTTATGTTGAAGAAAGAAACAAAGCCAAACAGATAATGTCAGCATGCAAGAAGAAATCTTGGGAAGACTTTGGAAACAGGTTGGAGACTATGGGTCAAGCTGCTGGAAAACCATTCTGGAGTGTAATTAGCAGTCTTCAAAAGGGAGGTAAGAAGGAAATGACAAGTATTTTGGACAGGTCAGGAAAACTGCTGGTGAATCCCGTGGATGCCTTGGGCAGATGGAAGGAATATTTTGAAGAGTTGTTCAACGTAGGTGAAAATACAATCAGTAATGTTTCAGATTTCGAGGTAGAATGGGATAGGAATAATGATGGAAATAGGATCACATTTGAGGAAGTGGAGAAAATGGTCAATAGATTGCAGTGCAATAAAGCAGCTGGGGTGGATGAAATTAAGTCGGAACTCATCAAATACAGTGGAATGTCAGGTCTTAAATGGCTACACAGGATAATTGAAATGGCCTGGGATTCGGGACAGGTTCCATCAGACTGGACAAAAGCACTAATCACATCAATCTTTAAACATGGAAACAGAAAATATTGTAACAACTACAGAGGAATCTCTTTAATCAGCGTTGTTGGTAAAATCTTCTCAGGTATTGTTGAAAGGAAAGTGCGAGTATTAGTTGAGGACCAATTGGATGAAAATCAGTGTGAGTTTAGGCCTCTTAGAGGTTGTCAGGACCAGATCTTTAGCTTACGGCAAATAATGGAGAAGTGTTATGAGTGGAACGGGGAATTGTATCCACAACATAGTGAAAGAACTGGAAGCGAGGTGTAGCAAAGCTAATGCAGTGAGCGCTCAGCTACGATCTACTCTCTTCTGCAAGAAGGAAGTCAGTACTGAGACTAAGTTATCTCTGCACCGTTCAATCTTTCAACCAACTTTGTTGTATGGGAGCGAAAGCTGGGTGGATTCAGGTTACCTTATCAACAAGGTTGAGGTTACGGATATGAAAGCAGCTAGGATGATTGCAGGTACTAGTAGATGGGAACAATGGCAGGAGGGTGTCCACAATGAGGAAATCAAAGAAAAACTGGGAATGGACTCTATAGATGTAGCAGTCAGGGCGAACAGGCTTAGATGGTGGGGTCATGTTACACGCATGGGAGAAGCAAGGTTACCCAAGAGACTCATGGGTTCAGCAGTAGAGGGTAGGAGGAGTCGGGGCACACCAAGGAAAAGGTACCTGGATTCGGTTAAGAATGATTTTGAAGTAATAGGTTTAACATCAGAAGAGGCACCAATGTTAGCACTGAATCGGGTATCATGGAGGAATTTTATAAGGGGGCTATGCTCCAGACTGAACGCTGAAAGGCATAATCAGTCTTAAATGATGATGATGATGATGATGATGATAAGATACTGAATCAGGATACAGAACTAGCTCGTCAGACCCTTATCAGTTCGGATTAACAGACGTGGGATACCATTTTCACCCAACCCTAAAAATTACACAGCACGTTCCACGCAATAAGAAGAAATCATCATACAGAACGATTACGTACACCTTCCAAATAAAGTGATAGATTTAACACTTCACAAAAAAATGAAATAGTGGCGTATGTGTAATATCTACAGACTTCGCCTGTTGGCAGCTTCGAGCACTGATGTTGACTCTGATATATGAGCAGATTTGTGCTTCATCTTCAATGACAGTATCGTAGATGGGACGTTGCTGATGGTCTAACAATACATGGAAACCCAGAGAGGAGGATGTCTGGTAAATCTTGACATTCACCACTTCAAAACTGATGTTTTTATTGCAACGAATATATGTACAAATGCATCTATCAACAAAAATGCTTTTAACGCAGAATATAGCCTTTTTTTGTTAATAAGACTGTATGGGCAAATCCAGCAGTTCGCAGACGAGCTCATCGACATGCATGAGTCGTTTAATAAAAGTAATTTTAAAACGTTTTTGAGACTGTCTGCTTCCAGTGTCTGCTGGCTGTTGGACAACTCGGTGGGTACCGCCTTATCGCTCTTACTCCTTCGGCCGGAGGGCGATGATTATATGTGTTGGTGACGCTGCGAGGCGGCTGAGACACTGTGAGCGTTATCTGCGGAAGTCAGGTGCGTGCGTCATGTCGAGGAAAGGAATTATGGACCGTTAGTCAGAGCAGCGCAGGTAGGTGCTTACGATTTTATGTGTTTTACGTAGGCCTCTTTCGCAGCAGTTACTGACAATCAGTGCATATGTGTTAAAGCTGTGGCAGTTCTTCCCCGAGCTAGTCGTTGCATATACACGAGGTGCAGAGGAGTTGTGCTTCTCAGTAGCATTAATTTATTTTTTATTTATGCAGCTTAGAAAAGATATGTTTGGGGCAAAAATTGACAGTTGACCCTAAATAACGAAAAGTGGGAGGTAATCCACATGACTGGTAAAAGGAATCAGTTAAACATCAGTTACACGATCAGTCAATCAAATGTAAAGGCCGTAAATTCATCTAAATACCTATGAATTACAATTACGAACAATTGGAAGGAACGCAAAGGAAATGCTGTGGAGAAGGCTGGCTGAAGACTGCGTTTTATTGGCAGGACACTTAGAAAATGTAACTGATCTACTAAAGCGACTACCTACACTACGCTTGTCCGTCCTCTTCTAGAATACTGCAGAGCGGTTTGGTATCCTCATTAGGTAGGATTGCAGGATTGACGGTGTACGTCTAGAAAGTGCAAAGAAGAGCAAAACGTTTTGTATTATCGCGAAAAAAATAGGGGAGAGAGAGGGAAGGATACAGGATTTGGGGTGGACATCATTAAAACATAGGCGTTTTTCATCGCGACAGAATCTTCTCACAAAATTTCAATCAGAAATTTTCTCCTCCGAATGCGAAAATATTTTGTTGACGACGACTTACATAGAGAGAAACGAGCGCCATAATAAAGTAGGGGAAATTAGAGCTCGCACGGAAAGATATAGATGTTGGTTTTTTTATGCGCTCTGTACGAGATTGGAATAATAGAGAATTATTGTGAAGGTGGTTCGATGAGCCCTCTGTCAGGCAGTTAAATGTGAGAGAGTATCCAGGTACATGTAGGTGTAGATGTAGATATTGATTACCCTGTCTGCAACGTGTTCATCCTAGTATATATGTGCATCTTCTTGAAAAAGTGGGAGATAGTCAACATATAGCAAATATTGAAAGGTGCTTGTACACTGGATTGTTTCAAAATGTTCAAATGTGTGTGGAATCTTATGGGACTTAACTGCTAAGGTCATCAGTCCCTAAGCTTACACACTACTTAACCTAAATTATCCTAAGGACAAACACACACACCCATGTCCGAGGGAGGACTCGAACCTCCGCCGGGACCAGCCGCACAGTCCGTGACTGCAGTGCCTGAGACCGCTCGGCTAATCCCGCGCTAATCCAGGCTGTTCCAATTGAGCTCCAGGGAGCCGGAGCGCTCACTGCGGCAGCTCGGAGGCCGCGTGGAGGGAGAAAGCGAACCCACTGCCCTCTGGCCGCATGCAGCCGCAACTGACGCAATAATCCTTGTTCAATGACAGCTATGACTAGCCACGGGAGCTCTGTACCTCTAATGGAGGATACTCTTCTATTTATTGAGAGGGATGGTCGACCGCAGTGTTTTGTATGTCATAAAGTATTTAATTCTGCGAAGAGGTACAATATACAATGACATTACACACGTCTTCACGCAGAGAACTACAGTCAGGTAGAAGGAGTTGCACGCAGAGAAGTGGTAGCCAGGCTTAAGAACGACATACCACTAGACGTAAGTTTAAAAACGGTTTCGTAATACAGAGGATATCAAAACATGCAACGTAGTTCGTGATCTGTAATGCGTTTATAATTTTCAGGTGAATGAGAGTGGAGAAAACACTACTGAATCTGCAATTCGAGCAAGCTAAAGGGTCACTCACATCATTGCGACGAGTGGCAAGCCTTTTTCGGTGGGACCATTCGTAAAATCGTGCATGGTAGCAGTTGCAGAATGTTTGTTTCCAAGGGAGGTGAAAGCAATTGAAGGGGTTTGCCTGTCGAAGCAAACAATGTCTCGTCGAATCCTAGACATGGCAGCGGATTTAGAGACACAGCTCAGAAAAAAGGCGGAGAGTTTTGTTGCATTTTCAGTTTCCACCGATGACTTGTCATCGTGACGTCAATTGGAGATTATTGATTTGCAAAATTCAACTTTGTTGAATGAGAGGTACTGCAACACGTTGGATTTGTCACGATGGTATCGTTCATTACAGAAAAAAATCATTTCCCAAGCTTCACAACAATGCCGCTCAGATCATGAGCACGTTTGGCTCTACGTTTTGATGTGAGCAGCTTTTCTGAGCAATGAAAAGAGTAAAAAGTAAGGAACGATCGCTTCTTGAGGATGCAACAATGAAGGCCATCTTCCGCATTAACGCTGCGAACACTTTGACGCCTGATATTTCCGATTTTGCAATGAAAAGAAAATTTCAAGCTACAGAGGCCCAATAAATTTAGTATGCAATTTCTTGTAAAACAATTGTTTATTATTTGTTTCCTGAAGATCGTATTTCCTGGTGTAGCATGTCACCACGTCTTAGCAGCTAAGAGTAAGAGGTTGTCGATCTTGTAAGACGCAGCTGGCACATCAAAACGCTTGCCTTGCCGCCTGCGTCAGCCAGCCGTGCCACGTGCCGGCGTGCTGGCCCACTTGAATGGTCACAGCGAGCGACACGGCTCCCTGGAGCAGGGAGCGCTCCGAAGGCTCACAACGGATCCCACGAGCTGGAACAGCCTGGTTTAGACCATCTTTTTCTCGTTTTTTAACGCTATGATGCCGTATATTAGCAATGCAGGGATAATGTACGCATGGCACTTAGCAAGTGGGTATTTGTTGTTAGATACAGGCCTTGAGCGTCCAACGGTACAGATCGACTGCCGCATCTTCAGTGGATGCGGGTATGGAGGGGCGTGTCGTCAGACTGCGCATATCACTCTCCCAGTCGTCTGTTTTCTTGACCAGAAGTGCTTTTTCTATGTCAAGCACTCTACATTTGCTTTTACAAGATCTGATTGCACCTCGCTTGCCAACAGCCCGCAACAGATCCCAAAAGTCACCCATCCAACTGGTAGACAAGACCAGCGTCACTCAACTTCGGAGATCTGACGGGAATTCGTGCTATCACTGCGACACGGCCTTTGGCGTTTAAACTACAATAACTCACATTTTTTACCACACACTACGATGCCACACATTTATGCTGGAGATGATGATGATGATGATGATAGTGATGTACATTTGGTTTCTAGCAAGAGTTTATTTGTTTAAATATGATTTTGTGACAGATTAATTGTAATTATATGTCTCTTTATACATCCTAGGAGCTCCCGCTTACCAAAAAGCGTCGCCTATCCATAAGCTCTGCCGGTCGGGGTGGCCGAGAGGTTCTAGGCGCTACAGTCTGGAACCGCGCGACCGCTACGGTCGCAGGTTCGAATCCTGCCTCAGGCATAGATGTCTGTGATGTCCTTAGGTTAGTTAGGTTTAAGTAGTTCTAATTTCTAGGGGAATGATGACCTCAGAAGTTAAGTCCCATAGTGCACAGAGCCATTTGAACCATTTGAACCGTAAGCTCTGCTATTAAAAGTAATAGGAGAGGGAGTTTGTGTAGTAGCAATACCTTTTCTGCCAGAGCCATGCCAATAACTAGGCAACTGTTATATATGCATTGCAAATTCCCTACCATTTCTAGGGGGATGAGTTAGTGTAGTGAGTACTATCTGATCGGTTTGAATTGGTGACAGATAGAATCTAAATACTCAAGGCGGTGCTGGTCAACTGTCAGAATTTTGCTATGACGTCACGCACTAGCGTCTTACGGCATACATTTTGGTAACATGCACAGAGATTTTTCTGAAAATGTCGTGACATCATTTTTTTTTATCAGTAGGAGAATGAGTTCGTTTCGTTATGTACACTATAACCTCACACACATTAGCAATGTAGGGACGACTTAGCAAGGGTTTATTTGTTTATATTTACTAGAGCGTATTTCTCGCTGGATTATATCCTGCTGTAATTTTTTAATGTAATGTTTAGGATAGAGACATCGATGTTTTTGAAAAATCAGTAAAAATTGTAGAAAATTATCTCAAAAAGCTATTAATTATGAGATTACGTACATGCCTTCTTATTCTGCATGGAGATGGTGGCTAGTCTCCGGAATAATTATAAACTTAATTTGTTAGTTATGACAAGGATCCACACACTGACCCTCTCACAACAGAGCACAAACGTCGAATGGTAAGCAACAGCGAAAGACTGATAAATAATTCAAATCGTTTGGATACTTTAGGGGACAGGCCACATTGTGACTGGTTGAGAGCATTATGACTTCGAAGTAAGGCGACGATGGTTTGACGTGACGTGATGCAAGCGAATGGGTAGCATTTAAATATTGTTTAGCTGAGTTACAAATACTACAAAGACGAATCATTAGGAAAATACTACCCCCACTAAAAGCTACGGAAGGTTGAAAATTACAAAATAATAAATTTATAGAAATATGGAAAATAAAACAGAAGTATTGAGAAAAAGAAGGCTAGTAATTTTTGATATTTATATGGAACGCAAGACAGTGGATTAACCAAAAAGGTCTTCAAATATTAACAGGATAAGAAGGCAACAACATGTTGGATCCATGAAGTAAAAAATGATTGAGAATGTAATAATATAAAATCTGAAGGAACAAGTGACAGAGGAATGTTCAGGGAACAATACTGAATATGGAATGATTCCATGGTAGGTCAGTGAAAGAAACTAAAGTGATCAGAAGAAAGGAAGAAAATACATAAGGAACTTATGAAAGAGTAGTGGAAGAAATGAAGAGAAGAACCAATAAGGAATTGAAATTGGTTTGTGGTCCACCCGAGAAAATAAAAGAAATTATTGTTAATATCAATATTGTGTATTGTAGTTTTTTTATTTTGTGACACCTCAAAGTAGTGTGGATCTAAACTGTTTGCATAATAACAAAACGTTAGTCAGCAGCTCTTGGCGATGGATCATGATGTTTCTCATTTATTTAGCTTACACGTTCGCTTAGCGATATTCTACAGTTCTGGGTACATAGTCATAATGCTAAGTGAAATATTGATAATGGTTAGCGGACATTTCTATTTTAAGATCTGTAAATTGTGACGTAGAAGTTGCTCGAGGTTATTGGCGTTATAGAATAGGTCTTAAATTAAATGCAGACAAATGTACTTCTTAAATATTTGGACAAATGCTTTTAAAATCGTCTGTTTCTCTGAATTTCAATTGTTTGGGAGTGATTCAAAGTGATGTACTAAACATTGGTGTAAATAACCTATTTTGTTACATCAATATATTTTCTTATTAACGTACTTTTGAACTCCCAGGCATCTGAGCCACATTATTTTTGAATGTGGGTGACGGGGTGGGAGAAGGGGGAGACTTTACAAATTATGACACCTCCCCAATGTTCTCATGTGTACGACATCCAACTTCTTAATTTTCACGGTTAATTGTCACTTTTGCACCTTGCATATGTCTTGTATAACTTCATTTTCATCTACCTATGTCTTTACTAGGCAGTTAACGAAAGCGTCGTCTGCAGAAAGTGCAACGGTGTTGCTCGGATTGTCCTCTAACAGCAGGACCCCAGGTATATCTTAGGTGTCACTAGATGATTTCCCGTCGGTTACTACGATCTGTGACCTCTCTGACACCAAAGCACGAATTCAGTCGTATAGCTGAAACGATATTCATAGGCCCACAATTTGATCAGAAGCCAGTTTTGAAGAATGGTGTCGACAGCCTTTTGAGTAGGCCTATCTAGAAATGGGATGTCCACATGAAATCCTGAATCGATTGTGTGAATGAAGAGCTAATTGTCTTTCACGAGAACGGTATTTTCTAAATGTGAGCTAGTTTTGTGTCGGTTCATCATTTTCATCGATGTATTTGATTATGTTGGAAGACAGTGTATGCTGTAAATTCCTGTAACAGGTCGATGACTGCGGCCTCGACTTCCTTCGTTGGACGATAGGCAAACTGGAAAAACTTCTGGTACTAATACCTGAAAACAATATGCCAAACCTGTCGCGGCTAGATGTCTTTGGTAGCGTTGACTGAGGCAGTGAGGGGAAAAAGGAAGAGAGAGGGTGCTGCGATATGTAGGCGAGCACGCGTGGGGGCGTGGCCGCTGGCGGGGTCTGCGAGGCCACTTGCCCGGCCAATCACAGAGTGGCCGGTGCGCGGTGGTGGGGGGAAGCCACGCGGTGCCGGACGGTGTGCGCATGCGCGCACCTGCCGGCACAGTGGCGGGTTCGGCGCGCGCGCTGCCCTGGAATGCGTGCTCGCATTGCGTGAGTGGAGTGCGTGCCGACTGCATGAACCTGCTGTCGCCGCGGCAGCTGCAGCTGTGAGCGAGGCCCACGCCGTCAGCCCAGCGCACCTCTACGTATGCTCTCTATAGCGGAACAGCACCACACGCCGAAGACATTTATTTAGTTCCAGAATGAATTTTCATTCTGTAGCGGAGTGTGTGCCGATTTGAAACTTCCTGGCGGGTTAGAAAACTGAGAGCTGGACCGGAACTCGAACCTGGAACCTTTGCTCCACCAACCGATCTATCCGAGCAAGATTTATAACTCCACTTTCACGGCTCTGCTTCCGCCTGTACCTCTTCCTCTATCTTCCAAACTGCACACAATTTCTCCTGCATATCGGAGTTAGTTTCTTTTTCGTCTCACGTCTCAATTTTATTATGTATTCAGTTCAATTAACAAAAAAAAAAAAAAATGGACAAATCACTTTCACCCGAAAAAAAATTGTAATGACTCATCCACTTCATTAACATAAATGCCTGACGATTACTTTGTTGTAACAAATGTGAAATTATTATTTTAGGGAAAATTCTTATACCTGCTGATTTATTTCCCTAATTTATAGCTCTGTCGGTAGTACAATAAACGTCGCAGTCTCGAATCCCGGTCTGGCACACACTTTTATCTGCCAGGAAGTATCAAATGATTTTCTTATTATTTGTATCTCATTTCTTGCTAGGTGTGACTTATTATATGGATCCTAAAGTGAAGGAAGTTCAGTATCATGACTATCTTTTCGCGGTCAACTAATAAATATTGTCCTCAGCCTTGAATGCCCACAATACTGCAAGAGGCATAACAGAGAAGTGAAATCGTAAAATGCTGTAGAACTAAAAGTTCCACGTTATGTTAAAATGATTACACAATACTTCTATATATTTTTTTCAGAACCCTCTTTCAAAGAATTTATTCCTCAGCCATGTGGCACATCCACCATTAATATGGGTGAACTGATCTCCACATTTATTTTCTTTCCTTTTTTAACAAAGATAACACGATGTTAAGGACGTCATCACAGTATTGTTGAAGTTCTTAGCTACAATCTCAACGAAGCATGACGACTAGGCATAAATTACACTGTCGCGTTTTCAAAGCTATCAAGCGTAGGCTATCGTCAACACACTCAGGAAACATACGATATTTGCTGTTTATAGCACGTTATCTGTTGTCATTCAGCAGGTTCTGCTCTTATCTATCTGCGTTTCAAGCCGACGAAAATCCTTTCGTCTGGCAAAAAGAACATAAAAGTTACTAATCATTGTACTTAAAAAAAGGCGATTAAAAAATATAAGGGGACTCCATCGCGTCTTCTAAGCAGGAGAAGCGGTAGAACTGATTTCCGGAGGAAACATTAGAATGGAAAAACTAGCTTCTAAACACAAGAAAGAGAATATCCTGATCGCAAGTAAAGAGAATCTAGTGGCAAAAGTTATTCAGACGAGATTTATTTTCATTGTTCGTATCTCTTCCACTTACTCTTTTCACTTGTTGGCTTACAGCCACAAAATTTAATTACAAACAATAATGCTTAGCAAGCATATCAAAACAATTAATGAACGCCTAAATTAAATTACGAAAATCCCTTAAAGTTTGTAACATCATCGCGGAATTAATCCGTGCAAGCGGAGCTGAGACGACAGGGAATCTACAACGACCTGAATGTGTACACTGTAGTGGATCCCTTGCTTCCCTCCACACCTTTTAGCCGAAACGTTTTCCACCATTACGAAACTGATGATATCTTGATACCTCAGGATGTGTCCTATCAAACGATTCTATCCGTAATAGTTAAAAATTCTAATTACTTTCATCTGTCACCCTACCTATGGCCACATACGCGTGTGAGACCTGCAAAATGTCAGCAAATTCGACACACAAGTTCGAAGTTTTTTATACAACAAAAATCCGCTTCAGCTGCCAGGAATTTCTTCATTTATTCCACAACAGTTCTCGAAGCACAAAGTTTCATCTTCAGGTGGCACCAGCAGAATTAAGGAGGGGAAGTCATTTTGATTTTTGTAAGTTATCAACGTGCAAGTTATGTTACTGATAAACTATCTTTGGTCTTGTGGTGACACAGTCTTTGCTTTTGCGCAGTCTAATACATTCGTAGTTGGAACGTGGTAGGTGACGGACGTGGTACTGTGTTGACGTAATGACTGTATCTGTCAGATTAAGAAAGATTTATTTTGAAGGGCAGCAACGATGAATATCGTGTAAATATTGGAAGGCGAAAAGAATATAAATTTTGAATAATGTTATTATTTTTGAAGATAATAAGTCTGAGATAAGACTGCAACACTGCGGAGCAAGGAATGATTATTGTCAGCTAGTTACCTAGCTTAGTGCTGAGAGAAACACCACCGTACTTCCATGAGGGATGCATTAACGTATCAACTGATTAAGCGGTTTGGTTTTTATAATATTCTCTGTTAACACTGTAGCCTTTTCAAACCATTGTTTGCTTTGTTAAGCTTAATAATGTTCGGACCAGCGTCACGTGAGAAGATGACGCAAAACTTTACTCTGTCTTTTTGAAAACATACTTCATTCTAAAATCGTTGTCTTCGAATATCATTTCACAGAAAAAGTTACTCTTCCCATTTCGATGTTGAAAGATCGTTTATCATTACGAATTACCACATTGCACCATGTGGTATTCAACAGTCGGCAATTTTATTTAAAAACAGAAATCTAGGTTAGCCGCTGCCTGCTTGCTGTTCGCTGGTGTACTTTCCAGAAATCTGCAAAAATGTTGTCAAGGCGCTAGGTAAGTAGAAATTTTGATTGGGGTCAGATAACTGTTTTACTTCGGTTGTGGTTCAAAATAGTTCAAATGGCTCTGAGCACTATGAGACTTAAATACTGTGGTCATCAGTCCCCTAGAACTTATAACTACTTAAACGTAACTAACCTAAGGACATCACACACATCCATGCCCGAGGCAGGATTCGAACCTGCGACCGTAGCAGTCGCTCGGCTCCGCACTGCGCGCCTAGAACAGCTAGACCACCGCGGCCGGCATTTCGGTTGTGCATTTAATATAAGATAAGCTGTATTCAGACAAGTTACAGTTCAAATTACAATCTATTTAGTCAAAATTAGTATACTAATTTAAGCTGGAGAACAGTTTGTGGGTACATGGTTTAGGTTGTACATAAACTTTTTGTAGAGTGTGAGGTAAAGTTGGGCTAAATTTCATACAGAAACATACAGTGAGGAGGTTATACTGCGAACGAGATGAGGGGCTATTAGCGTACAAGCAGTATGGACTATAATTGTGGGCATGGTGTAGGCATATAACATTGCGAAAAGATATATGTGGTGATCGGATCAGTCAGTCATGGAGGGAGGGGGAATCACACCCACGTCAAACAGACGCGTCGGACTGGAACAAGAACGCTAGCTCTGGGGAAAGCTTCTGGAGAGAAATCAAAGTAATACTAATGTGAATAAATAAGCGAATAAATAAGGCTTTTCACCAACGATGCTTGAGGCGAATTTTGAAGATCAGCTACTGTGACTACAGTTGATGAAGTGCTGAGAAATGGTCTACGTAGCCTATGAAAAGTCGTTGGTGAGAGAAGATGGAACCTGTAGGACATGTTCTGCGCGTGAAAGATAGGAGAATTCCCAAATTAACACTCTTCTGGAAACTAACGGATGGATACAGAAGTAGAGGAGGATGTCGTAACACCTGGAAACGAGCTTTTACGAAGCATCTTCAATGCGAGCATGAAATGGAAGGACGCTGAAAACCTGACTGACACTGATCGAGTACTCTGGAAGCAACTTATTGTCCATCATGCTAGCTAACCGCTTAGGAACTTGAGTTGTTATATGAAAGTCATTCGTTAAGGCGCCACTTCGGCAAATTCTGTGTCTCTTATCCATCCCAATTATCCAACGGAGGAACGGGGACCTAAGTACAATCCGAACAAAGGATTGCTACTGGTGACTCCTCACATCGAGAGTTCACGGATAGATTTTTGTAGTCCGACCGGTATTCGATTCTGAGATCTCGCAGGTACGCACTTTACAAAACTAAATTTATCAATATTCTAAATAATTATTCTTCATGTTTATATATTTATTAGTCAGCGTAGTTAACCCGGCGACGAACACGTTTCTCGCCGCACGGGATTAGCCGAGCGGTCTAGGGCGGTACAGTCGTGGACCGTGCGGCTGGTCCCGGCGTAGGTTCGAGTCCCCCCTCGGGCAAGGGTGTGTGTGTTTGTCCGTAGAATAATTTAGGTTAAGTAGTGTATAAGCTTAGGCACTGATGACCTTAGCAGTTAAGTCCCATAAGATTTCACACACATTTGAACATTTTTTTTTTTAACACATTTCTCCCAACCACAGGCCAATTTTTTAATCCCGTCACTGCAGCATGTTTGTGTTTGTTGACTAAAGGTGTTCATTAAGATTCGTAAAAAGGTGAAAATCGATGGGGCCAATTTATAATTGTAAGGAGGATGATCGATGGCCGAGGACCCACGGCGTGGAAGTGTAGGTTTCGCAGCAGTCGCTGGTGGTCTGGCATTGCTATGTTAAAGAAGGTGGAGCTATGTGTGGGGACGAACTCTTCGAATTCATGCTTTCTGTTTTCCGAGTTTCTCGCAGTGCCTTGCAGAGTTTATGGTGGTGCCTTTAGGCATTAATTCCGAAACCACATATTTGGACATTCAATAACTATGTCAGCATGACATGGTCTGCTGATGGCATCGGCTTCAACATTTCTAGAGTCGTCGATCCTTTGTGGCGGAACTCCATTGATGCTCTCTTGCTTTCGGGATCAAAATGGTGAACAACTCTACGTCGTACATTGCTGATGTCGTGAAAATTATCAGCGTACACAGCTTTTACAATTTCAATTGGAGGCACGTTTTCTGCTGTTAGGACCTCGATTACAGCACATTATTTCTCACGCATCGACATACGAGGGTTGGAATTTAAATAGTGGCAATTATTTATTCACAACCGATAGAAAGGAGTTAAATGTTTGCACTTGTTACTGTCTTTCAAAGTAGTCACCAGCATTGTGTAGAACCCGTTGTCAGCGATGTGGAAGGCGTAGTATACCGTTAGCAGAGCCTGTTCTGTTGATGGTGCCAATGGAGCGGTCTACTGCCTGTCGAATCTCTGGAACAGCTCTGAAGGGAATACCACGAAGTGGTTCCTTCACCTTCGGAATCAAATCAAAGACACAAGCACTTAAGTCCGGGGAGTATGGTGGATGCTACAGTACTTCCCAGTCCCATCGACCAAACACAGCACAGCTTGCACTGTATGCGCCCGCGCATCGTCGTACAAAATGATTGCCGCGTTGCGCAGAAAGTGTCGCCACTTCTTTCGAAAAGCTGTTCGCAGGTGAGGCTCCAAAAACGAACGTTAATATTGCTCATTGACGGTGTGCCGTGGAGGAACGTAATGCGTTAGGATAACACCATCACAGTCGCACACGAGAATCATCACAACTTTCACCATACTGGGGCTCTGACGCACAACTTTCGCGACGACCCATAGTGACGCCATGCATTGGATTAGCGTTTCAGTTTTGGCTTCGTGGCTTTCGCTTCAGAACTGTTCCAGAAATTCGACAGGCAGTAGGCCGCTCCATTCGCACTATCAACAGAGCAGGTTTTGCTAACGGTATACAACGCCTTCCACATCGCTGGCAACGGGTTATACACAACGCTGGTGATTACTTTGAAGGACTGTAAGAGGTTCAAACATGTAACTCTTTTGTATCGGTTGTGAGTAAATAGTTGCCATTATTCAAGTTCCAACTCTAGTAGTTACGTTACACACCACGATGTAAATCTGGAGCGCTCTAGCGGAAAGGGTTGCAAGGTGCGTGAGCAAAGCGGGAAAGTCGAGCGATTAATGTATGTGACGTGTAATACAACCGATATTGAGTACAGCATAAACAATTCGGAGGCATTACTTTTCAATGCACCCTCGTATTATAGACGTAAACTGTTGGCAGTGATGGAGTCTATAATTATTAACACAATAAATATATTTCAAAAATCTTTAAAGATACGAATTTCGTTATATCAGTTTTGGACTTCCTGATTAAACGCTCACCGTGGTCGTGTGACCTTGGGATGACGTCATGAACTAACAGTTTGTCACACGCTACACATCTAAAGATATCTTATATATTTTGGGCGATGTCTCGCTAACTAATACGGTTAACTGAAAATGGGTTTCCCAGTTCCAAGGGATCAAGTATGCGCGTCGAAGAACAGGGAGTAATAAATTTTATGCGTCCTGGTTTGCCTGAAATGAGATATGTAAGTAATCGGCTTTCTGAGAAATCGAATTTCATTCAAACTGCGACAGCGCCGTTAACCATTATTCTCTTTTCAACTGAATTTTCACGCGTATGACCGGTCACCGGTGGGAATTTGACACGAGGGAGCGCGGGGTTTGAGAGGTGAGTGCTGACTTATTTCGTATCAATTGTCTACTGAAAAATTGTCGAATAAGCCCATATCGAAAATACGTTCCTCTACTTCTTTTGCGATTATGATAGGGCCTGCACCATGATATTAAAACAAAGACAATTTTTTACTTTAAACTCCTGTCGTGTGGGGCCCTTTAGGGCCGCAGCTTGAATAGTCTGAAATAATCTTTCGTGTTAAATCGTAAATTTTAATATTTAATTTAACATAACGCTTCATGTTTCGAGCGTATTCTGCTCATCTTCAGGTGTCTGTACATACAGCCAAACTTGTATCCCATGAAATGATAATTTAACTCAACTAGTTAACAAACTTACCAGTGAAAGAAATAATACACCGGCGACACTAGCAAAAACATATGGGCTACTACAGGCTGGATAAATGTAAGAAATCAACAGCAGAAAAATGTATTAAAGACACTGACCATCCTCCGATAATCGAAGGCAACCTAAAAATTTCAGACTGATGACCCTGTAGTTTCGTACCTTTCTCTCCAAACCAATCACCCAACCAACCAAACTGAAAATTTTGCTCAAAATCAAAGAATAGTGAAAGAATGAGTATCTTAGAATAAATGAAAACATTGATCCACACTAAAAATGGTTCAAATGGCTCTGAGCACTATGAGACTTAACTATTGAGATCATCAGTCCCCTAGACTTAGAACTACTTAAACCTAACTAACCTAAGGACATCACACACATCCATGCCCGAGGCAGGATTCGAACCTGCGTATCCATACTAAAAAAAACCAGACACGTGCAAGTAGGACACGCGCTCTGAGGGTTCTGTACAAACTTAATTATGTAGTTACACGCTAATAACAATAATTTCGTGTGGATCAATGTCCTGGTCCTTGCCTTTCTATTGGAAGCCACACCAGCGACTGGCGTGTTCCTAACCTACTTCAGTAATCCAAGCCAAGAAAGGGAAGCTACCGTTGAACGTGGAGTTCGAACCACTTGCTGTTCAGGGTGATTCCTCACATCGTTGAGAGGCGAAAACTAGGTTAAAACCAAAACTGCAACGTACGTGGTTCGAGTGAAATTCGATCCAGTGACTTCTTAGTTCGTAAGCAAGCGGTGTACCCCTACACCGCCAGGTGTGCCAAATATATATACAGATCGTTCATTTGTAGATTTTAGGTTAGTTTCCGAGTGCCAAAATATGTGACATACGTGGCCGTATCTTTTATTTGCATTGAGGTAGAAGCATAATTCTTTTACAACGCCAAGGAACCGTAGACATTAGTACTTCACACAAATTTCTATTCCATACATCCGCACGTTCCTGAGAGAAAGGGGCTTAACAGATGGATAAATAACTGACAAAAAATATTTTTTCCTGTAATATAATTATAAGTTACACATTTTTTTTTCGTTTACCTGTATTGCGAAACGTTGCTGATTGCCTAATTTCGTGATTCTAGGTCAACAGGAAGTGCCGTATAGATTTTGACGACTGAGTTTTGTAGTTTCAAAATATGTGACATGAATGTCCATATCTTTTGATTGCATTGACTTTTATATTTTTCACACCGCCAAGGGAGCATTGAGTTATTACGTGACAAAAATTTCAATTTCATATCTCTATCTGTTCTTGAGAACAAGAGGTGTTAATAGTCGGACAGACAGGAGGTCCCGGATATACTATTCTTAATGAGACAACTGAGTTTAGAATCTCAAAATTCCTTACCAGCCTTAAGCCAGCTCTGATGTAACAGATTTAAGATGGAGCAGTGTGAAACAATTGGTTACCTAAGTATTAATATCGTAAATATTACTGTGGAAGAGGCAACTGTCGATACCCAGCCACACCTTCATGTTATTATAGCGTGTAATCCACCTCAGAATGTGTTCTGCAGTGAAATGTGAGTCCAGGGTCAGTGGTAAAGTAGACTAGGCCTGTAAGTTGCCGGCAGTGTGCCTTTGGGAAACACAACGCCGAAATCGCAAGTGAACAACTGACACGTTAAAAATGTACTACACCTAATGATCCCAAGCACGTCAAAAAATCAAAATTAGCTACACAATTCAAAATTTTCTGGTTCCACTCCTACTAAACCTAAACCATCCAAGATTATCACTTTTTTTAAGCAGCCTACTCCTAAGGCAATATAGACAACATTTTTCGAGGAACTATCACGTGTTCTCTCTGTTGCCAAAATCATGAACTTTCGGAGAAAAGCAACAACTGGATCCAAAGCACTAAAATATGATGAAAATATTGAAAAAGAGGGACAAGAAAAGAAAGGAAGCAGAAAAAAGGTACAAAAAGTTTGCCAAAGGGAAATACTACTGAAAGAAAAACGGACTGAAGCAGCAAGGAAAAGAAAAATACTGCAAATAACTCGCCGAGTTCATTAAATGCAGACACTGAAGAATATTACGAAAATAACTTTGTTGAAGTGGATGAAAATGACTGTGTCGGATGTTTCGTAATCAATTACGAAAGCAATAAAAATGACGACTGGATTCGTTGTGTTTCCCGCACCCGATGGTCACACAAATGATAATCAACTTTTCGTAATGTGTGTAACTGCTGTGACGAGAGAAAGCTACGTTAATGTTTGAACAAAGCCAATAGCTCATAAGAAAAGTGAGTGTTGAATCCAGATTTATAGTAAATTGATAAAATTGTTTTGCAGTAAGATATTTAACAGTACAGTTCTGTAATCATTGCAATATATTCCAAATAAAAATATGTAACTAATTTTAATTGACTCTTTTTTCATGTATAGCCATTTTCGTATGGTCCACCTCTCCCACTGCATTGGCCCGTCTCACCCATACACATATCGGTAGGAAGAGCCGCTCATGTATATTTTCATTTTATCACATCTCTTATATTTTAAGCAGCAGAGCCACAAGAATATATTGTACTTAAGTTTGTATGACATTCTACATGAACATGCTGCCAGAGGTCGAAAAAAAGTGAAAAACACACAATTTTTTGTGCTGAAGAAAAATAGTGATCCAACACACCCAGACTTACGCCACATATAATTTCGTATCCAAAGTATTTAAAAGTAACTTAATTGTTATAGCGGTTAATCACCAATTATTATTTTTGCCCTAATATGCTCCATAGTATTAAATGATATAACCTCAGGGTCATTTTTAGATATTATCATAGTTATTATTTACGATGTTCAAGGACCAAATTGCTCTCTATGCTTTATCTTCCTAGAATAAGATAATTTGATCATCTGCACACAGTAGTCTTTTTACAACCTTATTATCACGCCTATAATGGTGCACTACTTTATTCCGCCATGTCTTTACGACGTCATCTATTCATGCAGAGTAAACCGAATCTCCACCGACGAACGTTCAGAGGTGGGAAAAAAAAAATTTTAACTTGGGCTCTCAAACGCGCAGCCTATGTTAAGAGATATGAACACTCGTTCGTCTTCCATATTGTGGAATAACTATTCTAATATAAACTCTTTGGTTTCCATGTTTTTGGAGGAGGTAGTACGGACAAAATAAAAAAATCCATATACATCGACTCTAAAGTGCATATTTTAAGAACTATGAGCATTTGTTCAGATTCAGTTCTGTGAAACACATCTCTTCTACTGAACGAGTGCTCATAGCTCTTAAGGTATGTGTTTCAGAGCTCATCTTTACTATATATATTTTTTTTTCATCTTTGGGTCCGTTTCATCTCCTTCCAAATTACGGAGGGTGAAGGGCGAGTAGTAGAAGAGATATGTTTAGCAGTATCGAAGATGAACACGTTCTCATAGCTCTTAAGGTAATATATTTAAGAGATCATGTTTGATAGACATTCTTCCTTGTTTTGATCCATGCTACCCACTCTGAAGGTTGGTCACTGGAGTTCTGGTTCACCCTTGTATAGACTATTGAATTACTAATATAGACGCGATTGGTAGCAGTTTAAACCGATCAGTTATTTAGCGCTGTTTCGATCTCTACTTTGCGGCCAAGGTTAACTGGATACCCCGCTTCTAAATGCGACCTTGTTGACCAACGTTATAAAACGGCGGTAAGAAGCGGAGTACAGAAAGGAAACAAAGAACTGTTCGCAGTGGAAAGGCGTATCGCTTTGCAGATCGATGTAAACGCGCGGATCACTGTCGGGCCAGGTGGTCGTTAAGTCTGTTTTCGATTTGCGGTCGCAGGGGCGGTGGGAGTGGCCGCCGAGACAGCACGCGGCCCGGCGCCGCCCGTAAGGTCGAGATTCGCCTCCCGCGGGAGGGGGGTGGGAGGGGAGCGAGGGCGGGGCGGCGCCCGGGCGGGCCGCGCGGCGTGGTGGGGGCAGCGCGGGCGGCGGCGGCGGCGGCGGCGGAAGCGGCGCCGTCAGTCTGGTGGCGTCGGCGGCGGCGGCATGCGGCGCTGAGCAGAGCCGACGCTGAGCAGCTGTCATGATGGAGGTGTCGGCCGCGCCCCTCGACTTCAGCCTGGCGGCCGTGCGGGGCAGCCGCGAGCAGCCCGCGGGCCTGTCGCGCGCCACCGCGCACTCCGCCTTCCGCGTCGTCACGCCCGCCAAGGCCAAGACAGGTGCGTGCCGCACTCTTCTCTGCACGTGCCGCGTCCCTAAATACAGTGTGATCTGCCGCCTAACCGCACCGTAGTGTCTCACTCGACTGGCGACGTTTCGGACGCTCGGGCCCATCTTCAGGTCCCAGAGCCGTCCCTCAGCGCGTTACCATTAGTATCATCGGCGTTTCTCGTTTGAGAGCTAGACTGCCGAATTACGATACTTGACCATCACCTGGAGACGCGTTGCTGGCAGCTGTTACCGACGAGCTACCGGACGAAATAGTCACCTGAAGATATCCGAAGTATCCGAAACGTTTCGTGTTGACACATTTTAGGGACTCGTTACAGAGTGCTTTTTGTTGCTCTAACATCAATTACGCAGATATGGTAATGCATGTTCTGTTTCCCCTACGTCATTGCAATAAAGAAAGGCAGAGAACCACTCCCTTGTCATGGTGGTTAAAGCGCTCACTCTTGATCACATGCTACCTCTGATTTAACTGTTCTATTGAGCTGTAACAGTATTTTGCAGCCTTATTACGTTCAGTTGACATGTGAAGCTACTCACAATGTTTCTCTATGTGCATTACAACACATGGTTGCTCTGATAGAAAATTCTGCTGCCTGGCTTTGTTGTTGTGGTCTTCAGTCCGAAGACTTTCGTGATGCAGCTCTCCACGATACACTGTCATGTACAAGCCTCTTCGCAACTATGTAACTACAGCATCTTAGATCCATTTGAAACTACTTGCTTCATTGTTCCCCAGATCTACCTCTATAATTCCCCCACACCTCCTCTTGCCCACTCCCACCGTCACCAAATTGGTAGCCCTACATTCAGTTAGTCAAGTTCTGCCATAAGTTTGCTTTCTCCTCAGTCCGATTCAGTATCCCCCACTTAATTATTAGACACACCCATCGATGCTTTGGCATTCCTCTGTAGCAGCACGCGTCAGAAGCTTCTATACTCTTGACGTCAGAACTGCTAAGACATCCGTACCAAGCTGCCTTCGGTACAAATAACTTTATGCAACAGTTCCAAATAGCTAAATTTATATCAGATATCGGATGTTTACAACAGTGTCGACCACATCAGTTATTTTGCTACCCTCAAAGCAAAACTTATAGTGTCTAATTTCCTAATCTAATTCCTCCATCTGCATTAAATTCGACTGCATTCCATTAATCTTGTTCTATTTTTGTTGATGTTCATCTTATAACCGATTTTCAAGACACTGTTTATTCCGTTCAATTGCTCTTCCAAGCGCTTTGTTTTCTCTCACAGAGTCACAATGTCACCTGTAAGTCTCAAAGTATTATATATTTTTTCCAATGAACTTTAATTTCCTTTCGAAATTTCTTCTTGGTTCTCTTTGCTGCTTGCTCTACTGCTGAGTGTACAGGTTGAATAACATTGGAGATAGGACACAACTTTGTCTCACCCAAACCGCTATTTCGCTTTCATGTCCTTCTCGTCATATAACTGCAGTCTCGTTTCTGTAGAAAATGTCAGTCATTTTTCACTCCCTGAATTTTATATCAGCTACTCTCGATAAGAGGCATGATTATGGCAAAAGACTAAGATGACGTCTTCCTGAAAGCTATTTCCGACGATCTAAGGAACGACATTATCTTCTGAACGCGTAGCAAAGTTTCAGAAATGCTTCGTAATCCACACGTTTTAGTGATTGCTTACAGGACGTTATTCGTTGCTCTATCACCGATGAACCAGATTCGATAACAAATGTGCCGTTGTCCCTACAGCGTTGTATTCTATCAATTAAATTAACGCAAACAACAATTAGCCTTTCGCTGAAAATGGGCAGTGTTGAATAGTTTTCCCGATCACTTCTCTTTAGCCCGTCAGCATTAAAAGGTGTTGCGTCACCGAGAACAACGCTGCCAAATGCAGATGTGATTGTCCGACAAGCTAAGGGACAGGATTTTCACCTGAAGATGTAGCTCAGTGAAACGCGTCGTGATCGACACATTTCAGCGAATGTTTACGATCTCTCTTTTATTGCTGCAGCAATGATACAGATTCGTAAATTATTCGAAACAAAAAATTTTGTGAAGGAAAACACTCAAACAATAGCTTGTAGTGTAATAATTTGTGTGTAACTAAAAAGGAAAACGGCTCTTACTTTACAGCTTTTCTGTTATTATTGTGTTAGCAGTGTACCACACTATGAAAAAACTACACTTTCAGGAAAAAAGCAGTCCTAAGTAAAACAGCTAAACTTGAGAAGAAAAGCTTCTAAACTGGACGTTACATGCTCCACTGTGTGTTTTTCAGAGAACAGAACGTCTTCGTTAATAATGGATTTTTACGATAACTGCTTTTATTTTGTTACTCTTCCGAGTGCGTCCAAAAATTAAAAAAAAGGTTTTCTAGGTTCATAGTGTTTCATGTTCTATTTTTATAAACAATTCCGGAATAAAAAAAAGACTTCGTCGATACTACATTTTTATGAAGAGCATCTCATTCGGAAGAAAAACATTCAAAATAAAATATTTAGTAACGTCAAAGAACGCTACCAGTGAATGTATAAGATTTATTCCCCGTGTACAAATAAGCTGACGATTCTAGTTTGCCGCAACATTTTCTGCAATTTTTGTGGGCGCTTGAAACGTTCTTAATACGTGCCCGACATCTTTTGGTAACCAAGCTCTTATCCTTCCTCAAGCAGCAACACTTCTCCAAAGTTTATAGGCCTACCTACGAGAAACTGCGTTAACGAATAATTTCCGTAAGCTAACATATGACTACTACCAACTATTAACTGTGCAAAGTAGAACGTAGACATAGGTGCCACGGAAAGTCCTATGTCCGTAGCCGAATGTGTGCACTAATCATCATGTACTGTTCTCTGCTTAATCGCAATCCATCTGTCCCTCTGTAAAGGATAAACGAATTTTTACCGTGTTTGGTGTTCACGTATTTCATTTTATGAAGAAAATGTCAGTCGCATGGAAGTGGTTAATTTAACATGTAGGTTAATTCCCTTATGCGTGATTTGCTTCGTAATCTAAACAGGTAACCGCGCTCGGCGAAGGAAAAATTCATTGTCTGTTGCATACAAGCATATAACAATAAGAAAATGAACAATCAAACAAGAAAATTACAGATGTCGCAGATAAACTTTTTTTTTCCAATTTTGCTCCTTTATTTGCGTTGCTTCCTCCGGTCAATGATGCACTTTTATAAAGAAAAAAAATAGATTTCCGAAAGAGATTTAGTCTTGTTCCATTCCTAGGCGTAAAATGGCACAAGTGAACTGAAGTAGTTTTATGTTACGTTCTCGGAACGGAAAAATTACGACAAAAGTCATTCACCGTTTGTATAAACATGCCTGTAGTGCAACAAACAACTTTTGTTTCACGTTGCCTTCATAATCACTTAGAAATAATTAACTGTAATAAATTGCTCTACTAAGACCGGACTGCCTCTCTCGTTTGAAGAGATTAGAAGAACAGTCTACGTACAAAGTAATTTTTAGTTCGAGCGAGCACTCTTCCCCATCAATCTCTCGTGATAAATCAACAATATTAATTAACTAAAGCCACGAACAGCGGGGTTCAACGGATAAATTACACTTAACTGCCAGGGAATACTATTTGCCGAGCTCCAACCGTGCATCGCCTTTCATGTTACCCGGGTCTTTTAACCCGACTGACTCCATCAAATTCGTACATTGCGTCGCTTTGTCGGGTGCGAGGAAGAGAAATATTTTGTTTATAAGCATAAAACGACAGCTGCAATACCGAAGTAAGTCCTCATCATGGCTTTCTGAAGTGTGTCAAGGATTTCCGACCACCGGCTTCCGTGTGCTAACTGCTTCACCCACACAAGGTGAACAACTGCAGTTACAAACATTATTGTTTCGAAATGATGATATGTGATGCTTATCAACAATTACATGGTCGGGTTCGTAATCAGTGTAGCATACTATCTGCACAATAAATTTGACACTGCCCACTGAAGTATGTAAACGGAGATTTTACGTTGTATCCATTTCTACAGGTCTTTTGGAACTACACTTCTGTTCCAGTTAGCCGATTGTGTGAGGGGAACGTTGTTTTGTTATCATCTGTGACCATAATTAGCTGTGACGTAACAGAGTTTTTCAGTAGAACGTTGATCTGAGTTGAAACGAAGTTTTACGCAATCAGAGTTTTTATTTCATATCCGTCAGAAATCAGTTTCGTTTTTCGGTCGACTACTCTTTTCTACCTCTCGCGTATGCCGATTTCATTGAAGCTTCAACGTTCTGGAGTATTTTTGTCCTAACTTACGGGTGGTTTCATCTTTCAGAGAGCATACGGAAATCGGTTCTACAATAAAAAACCTCCGTTCATAGCTGTTTCCATACTTGGCTCGCCAGTGGTCCTCTGTATAGTTATTCTTATATTTTACGGTGTCGCTGAAGTCCGGACGCTAAAATTGTAGCTTCTTCTAGCCAGTGCTTCAATGGCATTGCGGCAGCTTACTTAGCTCAAAGGACGAACTGTAGAATAAGTGCACCAACTGGAAAATCTAATTAAGTTACTTTGTTTTGCAAAAAGTAAAAGGGGAATTTACGCAACTCGCAACTGCAATCTTCTAGTCGGTTGTAAGATTCCTTATCAAATGTGAAATTAACTACCTCACGTAGCTCACCGAACAACGTTACTACACTACATCATTAATTTTGCGATTACCAATGTCTTTGCTTATAACAGTGAATGCACCTGTCCATTGTTCGACAGAAAATAATTATATTTGGGATTCACATTATACATTATCAGTAAAACGTATTAAGGCATTAACCATTTCTCTGGGATAGTTCGCCTTTGATGTTCTGACTTCCGTGGAACGACATCGGAAACTTGTCTCTAGCTGTTGCGCCTTCTGTGCCGTCTACGGCAGTGTTATTTCAATCATTTCGTTTTCGATAACTCCTTAAAACTGTGTAACGGCATTTCTTAAGTATTCTTTGGTTGTGGCAACCTTCACTGTATGATTATGCATGTGCCTCTTCAAAATTATTTAATATGAAACATGCCACTGTAAAAGGTTTACTGTAAATGTAAATAAGCATGAGACTGGAGTTATTACTATTGTTCAGAGCATATTTTTACACTGTAGTGACATAATTCTCTATAAACGAGCTATATTCTGACTCCCCACGAACCTTTAACAGTTCGTTAATATAGGAGTTAATCTCTGCTTACTGCCGGTGCACGGATAGGGGGTTGTTGTGAGGACAGAACCTAATAATTTTTTCAAAAAAAAATTGCAAAAAAACATGTCCTGTTACTCTGACCCTGGCAGTATTACTCAGTGCAGATGTGATTCTTTTTCAGATAGAAAAATAATCGATTAAAAAACAAGGAAAGCATTATGAGAGAAATTTCTGTGCTTATTATTTAATGTAGCTCGACATCTTAACACTTGTGTTAAATTTTCTAACATAGGTACAAGGTAAGCCACCTTATCTACATTCCCCTAGCTGGAAACTCGGTGAACAATGATAGCGTATCTTTTCCGCCTAGTATATAAATAGGCCTATTTCTTGAATCCAATCATATTCAATTTTTATAAAGGTTGTGTCTAAATATATCTGCGCTATAGCGCTAATGTATTTTTATATCCGTTGACATCAAACATAAGTACAACTAGTGGCTTAAATAATTCAGCAAAGGAGTTTATTCGAAGAGGTATCTGCTTCCATTCGTGTTTTTCGTAAAAGGAATGTGAAGAATTCAGATTTACAGATATTGTGTCTTACATATAAGAAATTAACGTTATTTTATGGATCAAGCGTGCTTACATGGCGGTTTACTGTATTATGTAACGTTCTGTGTCGCGAGAAATTTCCTGCATCAAAAGGCAACTCAGCTTTTGTTTTTCTATAGAAGTGAGACAGGAAACCTGGACTATGTAATTGTTATGGCCCCAATGTTTCGGCGAATACACAAGCATGGTCAAGAAACACAGAGTGGTCGACGATAAACAAGAGTTGTATTTCTCATCTGTTGATATATTTTATGTACTGAATAATCGTAATTAGTGCAAACAGGCGTCGTATGAACTGTAATTTGGGACAGCAAGTAACGTGTTTCGATTTATTATCATTATTCTTCACCGAGTCTCGCTAGAAGCCTGAAGCCCTTCTCACAGAGTGAATATTATCAGGCACGACATAAGACATACTTCTTTGTAGCAATTAATTGCGTAAAGCAACAGCGAAGTGCTATGTATTTCGCATACGCGTTGCAGTCCAGTAACGACGTGCTAACACAGTTTTTAGCGCAAAGAAAGAGAGGTTACGTATGGGCACAAGAGAGGGAGCAGTTAAATTTCACCGAAATGGATATTTATTTACGCATGATTGCCAATTCTCGGGCAGTTATACGATTACTCCGCCAACACAAGTGACTGGAGCGGAAAAGAGACCAAAATCTTCATTCATACATGAACATTACTCTTGGCTTCAAACCATCAGCAAAACATTTATCTAGTGTAAGTCTTACAGTATATGTGATAAGATACCGAGTATGATAGACAAGTAAAATACATAAAGTGCCCCAGTGTTCTGATTCTTTTATCATGCGCTACCTATTCACATTAGCTTCATCACTCCTAATCTTTAGGAAAGGGGTCTTTTCGCTGAAGAATTAATTTTCCCCTACGATTTTCAGTGGTTCGACGGTCTCTGCAAAGAATGTTTTAAGTATTCTGTGCATTGTAAACATGTACATGCGAGCTAGAAGTAAAAGTTACCTAACTTTATACTGTGACGAATCTGCTCGAAAATAAATAATGATGGAATAAATGACGTCTGTGTACGACTTGTCATGAACCAATAAATGATCTAAAAATGATTTATGTTAGACAAGTGGAAGAGATGAATGGGTCTTACAACCTGCTTGATACGGACACAGCTAAAATAAGAAAACATAGTGTACGTCTCTTTACGAGAAAACCATAAACTATGAAGAGCTGTACACATTAGTAAACACATTAGAACAAAGACTTTTTAGAGTAACAGGGCACACATCCTTGCTCTTAACTTTATACTCACAAGTGTAAACGAAGACAAGTTGGCTTTCTAGAGAGAAATGCCTCAGAGATGGAGATGGGAGGAAGGTGAGAGAGAAGAATTGCGTCATGTCATATTGCGAATTGTAACGATGGTTAGGAAATACAGAAAAGAGTGGTACGAAAGGAGATTATTAGATCTGAAATCAAAGCTCAGGTGTCTCAGTGCGTATGGAGAAGATGGGACGCAAATGAAGCAAAACAGCTGCAATCTGTCTTGTTAAGTAAGGTGTATTTGCTGCCGCCGTCAACAGTCAATTTGAGTCCACAATTCCGCGAAGAAAGAAATGCGAAGGACTGTGTAGCTTACGCGTGCATAGAAAACGCTGCTGACTGCCTTCAAAAGCAATTTTTGCTCGATTTTAATGGCGGTTAGCAATCTGATGTGCTACCGTTTATGGCTGTTAATACCAACAGAATATAATGGATGAGAAACGAAACCAACCCATCTCTTTGACGAAGATTATCAACATTTTAAACACTTATTTAATAAATACATTTCACCTCATTTTACTACATTGCTCGGTAAGTATTAGGTGTTTTCGTCTCGCTATCCGTACAGAACAATTAAAACTATTATTTTTGAAGGGAGTAATCTATGAGCACTATTTATTCGGTCGAAACACTAGGTATGCACACGTCTGCCGTCGCCTCTGTAAAAATGCGCACTTTGCTAACGAACCGTACGACAATGTACCGGAACCTTCTAACAGCCATTCATACAGACATACAGGGTGTAAATTTTAAGTTGACAAACCAGAATAACTTAAAAAATGAGCTTCACACGAAAAAATGTGTAGAATCCAAAGTTGATTATTTTCGAGGGGGAGGGGTGTGTGTGTGTGGAAAAGGTAGGGTGGGAGGCAACTTTAAAATTACAAATGAGAACCCCCATTCTTTATTGTAGAATCAGATTCAACATAAAAAACTACGTACATTTTGTTTTAAACATTTGCTTTAATTCTTGGTAGTTGGCGCTGTAATTCAAGAAAATCCATGTTCTCATTATTGCGCGGAAAATGGATACGGATAAACAAAAATGCTTAGTTACTTCGTAAATTTTTATTCGATAAAACTAAAACTCTCCCCTCTTTCCCCATAGGGTGGGGTTTGAGAGAGAGGAATTAGAGTTTTTACAAATGTTGGCCCACATATTAATTTTTTCAGCAAGTTCGGATAACTTGTTTGTTTCGTGGTCAACATTTGTAAAACTCTTAATTCCTCTCTCTCAAACCCCACCCTATGGGGAGAGAGGGAGAGTTTTAGTTTTAGCGGATCAAAATTTACGAAGTAAATAAGTATTTTTTATTTATCCGTAACCTGTTCCCACGCAAAAATGAGAACATGGATTTTCTTGAATTACAGCGCCAACTACCAAGAATCAAAACAAATGCTTAAGACAAAATTTATGTAGTGTTTTTTATGTAGAATCTGATTCTGCAATAAAAAATGGGGGTTCCCATTTGAAATTTTAAAGTCGCCTCCCGGCCCACCCCCAGGGGGCCGAGGTGGAGGACTAATTTTAGAACCAGCAGATTTCCTCCTTGAAAATAATAAACTTTGGATTCTACACATTGTTTGGTGTGAAGCTTATTTTTCGAGTTATTCTGGTTTGCCAACTTAAAATTTACACCCTGTATATACTCTAGTTCCTGCTTCACAATATTTCATATTAGCTAGTCTTTTTTTTTTTTTTTAAATTAGAGTTGAAATGAGGAAATCGGAATTCTACAAATGATACAAATTATCTGTAGGTTATAATTATAAAACCTCAAAGCAAAATATAGAGATCATCCTCAACCGAGCTAAAGATACCATGTTAACCATATAGGGAGCACATTAGTAAAAAGGAATGGATTCCTGACTGAAACTGGAGGAAGAAAGTTCCTATGATCATATGTCCGGATATGCGTCGTTGCCACGGTAGATGGCACTGACGAATGACAGTTCCTCTGATTACGTGCCGTTTGTTCCTTGTGTACTGCACGCTGTGTGATCGACGCAGCGTACTGTAAACAGCATAATGGTCCCGTATTCACGTCCGCCACAAGCCGAGTTGATGTTTTGTGTACGGCCCAGCAGGTGGAAACGGTCGAGAGGCAGCACGGCTATAACAAAACACTCACCAACCACATCACACACAATTCGTTTGTGTGGTCATGGATCCTTTCAGACAGACGAACGTGCAGGAATACAGCGGACTGTGCGTGCACGAGATTTGGAGGACAGGATTCTACAGGATATTGAGATGAACCCAGAGCCGCCAGGTTAGCCGTGAGCCCTAATGCGCTGCTTCCTGGACTCGGGTTGGCGCACCGGCCCCGGATAGAATCTACCCGGCGGATTACCGTCTTCGGTCGGTGTGCCGGCCAGCCTGGATGTGATTTTTAGGCGGTTTTCCACATCCCGCTAGGTGACTACCGGGCATGTCTCCACGTTCCGCCTCCGTTACACGACTCGCAGACATCTGAACACGCTCGCACTTTTCCATTAATTACACTCGACGCAGACAGCTGGGGTACGCTAATTCCGTCCCGGTGGGTACAGGGTGGCGGCAGGAAGAGCATCCGGCCACCCCTTTGCACTAACCTTGCCGACCTTGCGTCAGCGCGGGACATGGCACCAGTGAAAGAAGAAGAAACAAAGATTAAGATGAACCCAAGCACAAGCTCTAAATCTAGTGTACGCACAGTTCGCTCCCTCCTTGCACGTTCGTCTGTTTGGAAGGACACACGATCACACAAGGCCCAAAAATGGCTTGAAATGTTGTGTGATGTGGTTGGTGTCTGTGAGGGTACTTGTTCTGGTGCAGCCGTGCTACCTCTCGAACATTTCTTTCTGCTTGGCCGTATACAAACACAATCTAGGCCTGTTCCCGACTTGAATACCGGACCAGTCTGCTGCTTGCAGTTCGCTGCGTCAGTCATTCAACGTGCAACACGCGAGGAACACAACGGCACGTGGTCAGAGGAACTTTCATTCGTTTGCCGCCATTTACCGTGGCAACTATGCATTTATGGGCCGGCGCGATAGCTCAGCGTGTTCGGTCAGACGGTCACCTGCCCTCTGTAATAAAGAAAACTGAGTTAATCGATCAACAACGAACTTAAACGGATGTTCAACTGGTTCAAATGGCTCTGAGCACTATGGGACTTAACATCTGTGGTCATCAGTCCCCTAGAACTTAGAACTACTTAAACTAAGGACATCACATACATCCATGCCCGAGGCAGGATTCGAACCTGCGACCGTAGCTAGACCACCGCGGCCGGCTTAAACGGATGTCTTACGACGTCCGCCCCGAGCAGATGCAACGAACAAAAGCGAACAAAAATGAGATTATAAAAGAGAAAAAAACGGTCAGCATGACGAACTGCCGTCCTAAGGGGCCCGGGTTCGCTTCCCGGCTGGGTCGGGGATTTTTCTCCGCTCAGGGACTGGGTGTTGTGCTGTCTTCATCATCATGTCATCCCCATCCGGCGCGTAGGTCGCCCAATGTGGCGTCGAATGTAATAACACCTGCACCAAGGCGGTCGGACCTGCCCCGTAACGGGCCTCCCGGCCAATGACGCCAAACGCTCACTTCCATTTCCATGGACACATGTTGATCGGATGTGTTATCCGCCATTTCCAGTGAGGAATCCGTCCGTGCCATTTGTTTTATTAGCATTCACCCTCTGTACTACAGATGACCGCTCACATCAAAGTATCTTGGTTGTGAGGTCCGCCACAGGTATAACTGAGGCACTGTAAAAAAAGGTACCGACTTCCTTTAGAATGTGCGGTACAATACGTAGGACAATGAGACGAAA
This sequence comes from Schistocerca gregaria, assembly GCF_023897955.1. Classification (NCBI taxonomy): domain Eukaryota; kingdom Metazoa; phylum Arthropoda; class Insecta; order Orthoptera; family Acrididae; genus Schistocerca; species Schistocerca gregaria. Next base: position 126,537,744 of record NC_064924.1, on the reverse strand, counting down.
CGTCAGAAAGGAAACAGAACTTAAATTTTAGAAAATTATCGAAGTTCCTGCTCTATTGTATGGGAATGGCAGATGAGTTCTTGTTCGTCAGACAACACTCGTTTTACACTTCTATATCCAACACGAGGCATTGGTGTGCTCCAATCACTCATACATTTCTCTTTCTTTTTAATGTACCACGCAATGTCACATGGCATACACTGTGTTTCTTTGCTGCTGCCCTAATACTCATATTATAATTTGCAACACCATCTGTCGCAGTTTGATATACAAAATGTTCAGATGTGTGTGAAATCTTATGGGACTTAACTGCTAAGGTCATCAGTCACTAAGCTTACACACTACTTAACCTAAATTACCCTAAGAAAAAACACACACACCCAGGCCCGAGAGAGGACAGTAACCTCCGCCGGGACCAGCCGCACAGTCCATGACTGCAGCGCCCCAGACCTCTCTGCTAATTCCGCGCTGCATTGATATACAGTAGTTGGAGTTAGTCATCTTGTAATCGTCCTAACCCGTGTTCGTGGTATAATTCCCAGAAACGAAATAACTAAGTAAATAACGAGTCTGTTCAATAATAACGATGTTGTTCAGCAAGACACTGCTAGTCCTAACAGTATACTGTTCGGTAACGAAAAAAAAGGGACCTGCAGCTAATAATACTCTTTTCAGTAACGGGGACGAAAGAAACACTGTTCCTTTCGTCCCCAGCAGTAATGTTTCTTTTATCCCCGACCACGCTTTTCTGTTTAATTGATATTTTAGACACAATCTACGCAAGTAATAAAAAAGTTGATAATTGTGGCATAAAACTGAAAGTTTCGCATAGTTAAATTATTACAGTAGACTTACGTTTACAGCGTAATGCCACCGTTATCACAAATCTAGGATAATTGAGAAAACTTACGTGAGGCACTGAAAAAACAGAGACTGTCCAATACTGGCCAATAATTGGTAGGCAGTTGGGAAACATGAAGGGAATACGTTGTTTGAATCAAGAGATTTTCGAAGCTATATGCGAAGGTAGGGGAGGGATGTTACTTTCATACCCTGTTACTTTTGTTCAAAAAATGGCTCTGAGCACTATACGTCTTAACATCTACGGTCATCAGTCCCCTAGAACTTAGAACTACTTAAACCTACCTAACCTAAGGACATCACACACATCCATGCCCGAGGTAGGATTCTAACCTGCGACAGTAGCGGCCACGCGGTTTCAGACTGAAGCGCCTAGAACCGCTCGGCCATACTGGCCGGCCTGTTACTTTGTTCCCGGTCTCCCCTACTAAAGCTCGCAAACGATTCCAGAACCACAAATGAAGTTACACATGCCATCTTCAAAAGCCACGAAGCAATAAATAATAAAATTTTTCCTACGAAGTTTAATAAACATACCACATCAAATGAAACAATTACGCGATGAAAATGGAGAGACGTAATGCGGAATATGCTAGACACAGGCAGACGGTTAAACTAGAACGGCCAATCGATAGTGTCTCTAAACTGACTTTCAAAAAGAATCCAGAGGACGAATTATGAAATACGTTACATAATATCCGAGGAAGAACGGCCGTTTCCATCGCCGTCATCGTCACGCCGGTATTTCCAACACTCTAAGTTTTGATTCAGTGAAGGAAATACGTATGTGTGTTTGTTCTTTACCCAAACGAGTATAATAAGAAAATCAGTGAGATTAATTCCTGAAAATATGGGAGATGTACCATCGTTATCTGTCGACATCTGTAAGAAGACACGTGTTCTACAGCTGAATGCACAAATTATAAAAAAGAATGTTAGCGAAAATCACACACATGGAAGAATACGTATAAAGATTCTCAACTTATTTCATTCGCAGATGCGTACAATTGTTAAACACGCTGAACGTGGCTTGTCATGGAAGACTAATGACGGTAGTGAAAAGGCTGGTAAGGCAACATGAATTACAAAACTGCCTTACGCGACAATCAGACGGGAAGGGAGTGCTGTTAGATAGTCGGTGCCACCATGTTTCATGCTTGGTGTTCTGCTACTGAAAAACATTGTGCCCGATTTTCCATTGGGTATCCATCAGCTTCGAGGGACAGAGAACACCTGTACAAACGTTTGTAAGATGCAACGAAATATTGCGGTTTGCAGCTGAGAACAGGGTTTTCAGAACTGTCAGATGAAGAGATTGCAGATGAATATGACAGAATTTCGTTCAGACTACTTTCCAAACTAACTGTTGATCACTATAATTACAAAAAATGTAAGCAATGGGCATAAAATGACGTAAGCAAAGACCATTCAGTTTCGTGGCCTCTAAAGGTTTTGAAAGCAAGACCTATAGTTAAATGTGGATGCCAGATCACACTGCAACTCGTCATTTCTCACATTAACAAACATTGGCAGATGTGAAACTAGCGAAAAGTCGCAGATAAAATCGTATGTCTAGGTTTTACTAGCAGTGACGCCTACTGAAAGCATCCAAAAGCATAAGCAAACATGGTAAACTGTTTGATGCTTATGGTTTTACTTCCATCCTATCACTGGGATGCTTTTACACACACTGTCACCGTTCAGCAAGCAAAGTAAAAGTTTCTCCGCCGTACAGGAATACTGTCAGTGCAGGTTACTTGGTAGTTACGGTTCTTTAAGAGTTTGTCTTTACACAGTGTTTTTAATGAACAGTAAAAATCTGGTGACACATAGCTAGAGTTGGCAGATTTATTTTATAAAAAATATGTTCAACTTTTAATTTGTCCTTCGTCGAACGACCACCAGAGAATGAAATCCACGCCATTCCACCGTTGTCGGAAACAACTGCAGACAGTTGTTTTGCCACTAGATTTGCAAGTGCCCGTTATTTCTTCGAGATAACTGAAGAGACGAAAAGGTAGCTGCATTATTCCACAATTTTTATGATTACGGCGATTCAGGAAGGAATTAGCATCACGTTTGAATACTGGTCCTCTTCACGTCCCAGTATACGTCGATGCACTGCTGCAGAATTCCACGAACAGTTTTGAAGCACTTTCATTGTAAAATTGAAATCGGCACCTACTTTTATGTCTATAATGTGTTTTTGGAGCACACTGCCAGAAATACATAAGGTAAGATTCTTGTTTTTCCCAGTTAACCTCTTCAACCCCTTCGTTCCAGATTTATAAAGCCTCACACTTCTTGTCTTTATCTTTTCCCCAACTATTTCAACAATAGCCTTATTCATCGTATCCCTATGCTATATTAATCAACATCGTCTGATTTTCCTATTTATTCTAGAATGTTCTTCAGTCTCTTTTCGTACAGACCTCTGATGATAATTTGTTTTAATATTGTATTTCTAAAACTTCTTGTTGTGGTTTTCTTTTCCATTTTTTTACATGTCTGTCTCTGATATCATCAAGTAATGGTCTCATCCTATATCACATTCTCTAAATACTCTTCTATGTTTTACTTTCCCTGTATGTTTTTGATGATAAAAATATGTTGTAACGTAGCTAATTAATTATACAGTTAGCTTCGTTGGTGGAAAATTATTCTGTTCCTTAGGCTGGCAAATTATTACGTGAATCTGCAAGTAAATTATGAATTTATTATAGAAGACTTCTCGGGTCGCCATTTGAATTGAACTACCACTTAATGACCCTGAACATTTGCTTAAAAATGGCGAACTGGCCTCAGTTTAAGAATAATCAATGAAATCTTGATATACCTCGATAGTTCTTTATTAATTCTACAGCAGAATCAGCTTGGGAAATGTTCTTGAATATACCAATAATCATACGCATGTGTGCTGGCCCGGAAGACCCTCGATAGGAAATTGGATAAATAGTGCGGTGACTTAGTGAACATCAGGAGTGCCTTTCACCACATTTTTATTTCAGGATTAGTTTTTTAAGAGGGAAACATGTGAACCAACATATATGTAACAGAAAAGCCTTAACCTACGATGCAGTGATGGTGCTGAACACTGCTGGTAAAAACGAACTAAGACGCATACATGAATAACACGATCGTTTGAAATCGGGAGAACTGTGTGAAAGATGGATTACACAGACACACATTCACACTAATTCTTCGTCACAGAGGAAGATATTCAAAAGTTTAATAAAGGAAACAAGATCTAAATTGGGTTAGAGAGAGACCAGCATTGATGGTCGAATACTTTAAAAGAAAATTATTTCCAAATGTATAAAAAATTACTTGAGATTGGAATTAAGAACAATGAACGGGAACTACGTCCTGTGAACGATTCTTCCAAAAGATAGGAGCTACCGAAAATTATTAGTAACCACGTGGCTACCCACTCCAAAGAAAAATCGATAAAGTATAAAAGAAAATTACGACAAGAAAGATTACGAAATCAACGAGAAAAGCATGAGAATTTAAGTAAGGAAACTAGTTTATTTGGAAGCATAGAATAGTAAGCACAATCTCACGAACGAGCCACGTGGTAACTGCTACCAATCATGCACAGAGAAAACTCAATCAAATCTACAGAAAACGCAGTGGTCTTTTATTAATTTGTCTATCAAATGTTAAAACCATAAGCACCGCCCATATCAGGTTCACTATTTTTCAGGAATCTAGTCACACTCATAAATTCACGTGGCCTCCTGACCCATAATCATAAAGTTATAGAGCACAAAGAAAACACTGCTCTAAATTCCAAAACTCGCAAAATTATTCTCCATTTCTGCATATTGTATCCCGAGTTATTCCGTAGTAGCCGAAATCTACTAAGAAATGAACTAAGAACTCAGTTTAATTGAAACTTACACATTCACAAAATTACTGCACTAGGGATTAAAGCAAGATGTCTCTCTGATGATTCCCAGCGCTGCTAGCTTCTCGCCCACAGGAAGCCCGTGCACAGACAATATGCAATTTCTAACTGTGCCAACGTAACAAAAGGAACGTATCATCGCTCGCCGGTGTCTGTCTGACCCATAAGACTTGCGCCTTGAAATGCACAAAAGTTGACTAAGCCGTCATTACACACAAAGAAACTTACCCAAATTCCAAAGACACATAGACACTCCAGCAGACGACAAACTCACTTTCAAGCAGACAGATGAGAAAAAAAAAATGAAAAAAATAGCGTGACAAATATATGATTTGTGTCAAAATTAAACACTTAATATCTCTCTATCCAGTGTGAAAAGTGATTAAGACACGAAATACGGTTCAGAGGTGTGGTATTTTTCTTCGTATTGAAATATCACTATGGCCTCCAGATACATTACCCAGTTTATCCTTTCAGTTTAAATTTATAGAAGCATCGACACCTAAATAATACTGTTTAGGAAAGTAAAAGTGAGTATCAGTTCTGAAAGTCAATGAAGGGACTTTTATAAAGATGCTTCACTGCATCTATATTTCTAGTTCGGCAGTCACATTTCGGTGTGTTAGGTAGGATACTTTAGGTACCACTTTAGTTTAAACCTTTGCCTATTTCATTTGCGGAAGGTGAGTGGAAAGTACGACGCTTGGTAAGGGTATTACATTAGCTCCTTTTTATTTAATTTATGAGATACATGTTGCTCAGGTGCACTTCGTGTTGTTCAGTAACGGTCGTCATCAAAAACACATTAATATACTGCAGCAGTTCTGTTCTCTGAAATACTTTTTTTTCTGGGTCATCAATCATCTAAATGACTTGATCCTGCCCTCCTCGAATTCCTGTCCTCTGTCAAAATTCTTCATCTCAGAGTAGCACTTTCACTTAAAAAAAAAAGAACTCCTCCCGAACAGGCCATGAAGGCCCAACGGTACCGACCGGCCGCCGTGTCATCCTCAGCCTATAGCCATCACTGGATGCGGATATAGAGGGGCGTGTGGTCAGCACACCGCTCTCCCGGCCGTATGTCAGTTTCCGAGACCGGAGACGCTACTTCTCAGTCAAGTAGCTCCTCAGTTTGCCGCACAAGGGCTGAATGCACCTCGCTTGCCAACAGGGCTCAACAGACCGGATGGTCACCCAACCAAGTGCTAGCCCAGCCCGACAGTGCTTAACTTCGATCTGACGGGAACCGGTGTTACCACTGCAGTAAGGCCATTGGCGCACTTTCACTTATCGTCCTTAATTATTTGTTGTATATACGCCAGCCTGTGTTTCCCCCCCTCAGGTTTTGACCTGTATGCTCCCTATACTACTACGGAAGTTATTCCATTATGCATAGTACACATTTCATCATCCTGTCTTCGTGTAGTGAGCCCTCTCCACCCGCTCCTTTCCTCGCCTGTTCTGCGAGAACTCCTTCATTTCTTCCCTTCACTTAACTGTCAGCACTCTTCTGCAACACGTCACAAACGCCTTGATTTTCTCCTCTTCCCATTATTCCACAGCTCGTGATTAACTTAATGCTCTACTTCAAAAGGAGAGATGAGAAATGCTATGGGTTGTGGAACAACATAAGTGAAGTCATTACACGTTGTTTTGCATTGAGGATGTCCTTTTTCATAAGATGCCGACCTTACTTTTCCTCACTTCGTCAGTTAATATATTTAAGTAACCAATGTTTCAGAACTCTCTCGCAATTGCGTCTGCACAACATGTCACTGAGGTGCGATTGTGTATACTCCGCTGAGTTTTGGCAAAAGAAGCAAATTTTGACCTAGCAACAAGATAGATGTGTAGCTTTTATTCAAAATACCTCACTCTTGACTCTTCTCTGACAGTTACAAATGGTTAACAAACCAGGCGAAAATAAATCGATGCATTTTTGGCCGAATTCCTTTTAGATGTTAACCAAAGGAGACGTGACAAATCTTTTTGAATGATGGAATGTGAATGTGGATGGGCTTCATATGAGAGTTGGAACTTAAATAGTGGCAACTCTTTATTCACAACCGATACAACGAATTACATATTTGCACCTGTTACTGTCCTTCAAAGTAGTCACCAGTGTTGTGTAGATCCCGCTGCCAGCGATGTGGAAGGCATAATATACCGTTCATAGTGCGAATGCAACGGTCAACAGTTATAGTGATTCTCGTGTACGACTGTGACGGTGTTACCCAAACGCATTATGTTGCTCCACGGCAGACTGTCAATGCACAGTATTACTGGTCTTTCTTGGAGCATCACCTGCGACCAGCTTTGTGAAAGAAGCGGCCACACTTTCTGCGCAATCCGCCCGTCATTTTGCACGACAATGCGCGGACGCATACAGCGCAAACTGTTGCTGTTGTCCGGTCGATGGGGCTTGGAAGTACTGTACCATCCACCATACTCCCCGGACTTAAGTCCTTGTGACTTTTATTTGATTCCGAAGACGAAGGAACCACTTCGTAGCATTCACTTCAGAACTGTTCCATAGGTTCGACAGGAAGCAGACCGCTCCATTCGCACCATCAACAGAACAGGCTCTGCTAAACGGTATACTACGCCTTCCACATCACTGACAACAGGTTCTAACAACCCTACCACAACAAAGGTCAAAAATTAAGTATGATTATAGTGTTGCTCACGCTGCTAAATATTGCATTTTCGGGCAACAACAAAGTTATATTATGTTGCAGGTGTCATTAGAGCACAGTTAATAAGGTCATTTCTTGAGACAATGGATAAACTAGGCACTCATCTTTTCGTGTTTCCCACGCTGATCTCGTTGTGAACTCATGGCTCAATCGTCAAAAATCTAGGTAGTGATGATTCCAAGCTCGGATGCAAAGAGACCTAGGCGTTGTTCTGCGATATTCAAAAGTTTTATAGATGTATTTCATAAACCATTCTTGAAGATTAAACTTTTGCAAGTTAGGACAATGGTGATGTAAAAAAGTAATCAGCACTCCGAAGTTAAGTTACACTTCTTTTTTATTACTTTTGTAGCAATATCACGTAACTCGTTCTAAAACATCAATTCACAATATAAAACATACTTGAAAATATCTTCCTCACTGCTAAAGCTCACATTTCATAAACTGACTACAATTTGCGTCTTTTTAACATGACGACCAAAACTTCACTCTTTAATAACCGCTTACGCGCCCAAAAATCAGAGTTACAAGTACGTCAAAGATCATAGTGACAAAAGAAAGAATACACATAAGAAAAATATCATTGCTATATATACATATCGATGTATCGAAGCACCTCTACATTAATGAAATCAAATCTAACTGTTGTCACAGAAATATGTTGACTATTTTACAGAAACGCAGTCGGATATTGCTGGTATCGAGAGGTTGAGATGAGGTGCCGTAATAGTTACGTAATTCAAGTACCATTACAAGGTTATACACAACGCTGGTGACTACTTTGAAGGGCAGTAACAGGGGAAAACATGTAACTCTTTTTATCGGTTGTGAATAAATAGTTGCCACTATTTAAGTTTCAACCCTAATATTTAACAAAAAGGTGAGTGTAGGCTTCCGTTTAGAATGGAATTTCCACTACGGCGCTCTGAGCGACCCCCCTCCCCGACCAGACCATAGCCGCTCTCCCCATGCTTCTTCCCCAGCCGACTGCGCATCTGGCGGCCACGGCATTTTGCGGGCAGTACGCTTATGTAGAGCCCCAAGCCCATTATCCTCATTATTGCCGACATTTCGCTGATTCCTTCAACAGTTCAAGCTCGGCGTGCACCACCGTTGGACGTCCTCGCCTTGATTATACTGATATACGTGGTGTCTGGACGAGTACTTAGCGGCACGGCAGTTGGCCTGCACTTGGCACGCACTGCTGCCACAGCCAGACGCGTATTCACAGAGTCCCCGGTGAGTGCGGTTGGCAGCTCTGCCGTGCTCCGGCGCTCCTGTGGGTACACGTGAGCGCTGACAGTGACGGAGCGTCGCTCAAATATTTGCGTCCCGTCGCGCCCTGTGCCTCTGTCCCTGTGGCTGTCTCCTGCTGCGTGCCGTACACCTGGGACATCTACCGTACCCTGTCTGCTGGGAATACCTCCTTACAGCCTTCCTATGCGCTCTCGCAGCACTTCCGAAATACGCGGAAGCGATACGATTGCACGCAACGTCTCCCAAGAGAGCGCCACGTCTCTGTCATACGTTCGATTAGCTATCAGCTCATCTCGTCCTCAGAAGCACAAGTATCTCAAGTGAATGAGTTTCAGACTTCGGTCCTGGGGCGCCATTACAATGGAGAGATACGAATCAGTAGGTAAGACACTTGTGTGACGTATCATTCTAGCTGCGACGGCGCGCCCGTTCACTTGGCTATTGAGCCCTCAATAGCCAGTTTCCAGCACCCTTTGAATGATACTAAGATCATGAGCGCGTCTCTGCGCCTGTATTAATGTAAACTTGTATTGGATCAAGCATATTAATGAGCTTTTCTAATAATTAAGTTCAGCTATTTCTGCTCTTCGTGTAATTACTCATCTCGGAAGCTATCGTATCAGCCTTCTGACATACCCCGAAAAGCCAAATAAACTGGTACACGTGCCTAATATCGTGTAGGCACCCCGCGAGGATGCAGAACTGCCGCAACACGACGTGGCATGGACTCGAACAATAGTGCTGGAGGAAATTGACCCCATAAATCTTGCAGGGATGTCCATAAATCCGTAAGAGTACCAACGGGTGTGGATATCTTCTAACACTACGTTGGGTGGCATCCCAGATATGCTCAATAATGTTCATGTCTGATGAGTTTGGTGACCAGCGGAAGTGTTTAAAGTAAGAAGAGTGTTCCAGGAAACACTCTATAGCAATTCTGGATGTGTGGGGTGTCGCATTGTCCTGCTGGAATTGGTCAAGTTCATCGGAATGCACTATGGACATGAAATGATGTAGGTGATAAGACAGGATGCTTACGTACGTTTCACCTGTCAGAGTCATATCTAGAGGTATCAGGGGTCCCACACCACTCGAACTCCACCTTTCTGACACCATTACAGAGCCTCCACCAGCTTGAACAGTGTCCTGTTGACATGCAAGGTCCATGGATTCATGAGGTTATCTCTATAATCGTTTACGTCCATCCGATCGATACTATTTGAAAGATGACTCGTCCAACCAGGCAACAAGTTTCCAGTCATCAACTGTCCAATGGCGGTGTAGATGGGCCCAGAGGAGGTGTAAAGCTTTGTGTCGCGCATTCATCAAAAGTACATGAGTGGACCTTCGGGTCCGAAAGGCCATATCGATCATGTTTCGTTTAATGGTTCGCACGCTGACATACACTCCTTGAAATTGAAATAAGAACACCGTGAATTCATTGTCCCAGGAAGGGGAAACTTTATTGACACATTCCTGGGGTCAGATACATCACATGATCACACTGACAGAACCACAGGCACATAGACACAGGCAACAGAGCATGCACAATGTCGGCACTAGTACAGTGTATATCCACCTTTCGCAGCAATGCAGGCTGCTATTCTCCCATGGAGACGATCGTAGAGATGCTGGGTGTAGTCCTGTGGAACGGCTTGCCATGCAATTTCCGCCTGGCGCCTCAGTTGGACCAGCGTTCGTGCTGGACGTGCAGACTGCGTGAGACGACGCTTCATCCAGTCCCAAACATGCTCAATGGGGGACAGATCCGGAGATCTCGCTGGCCAGGGTAGTTGACTTACACCTTCTAGAGCACGTTGGGTGGCACGGGATACATGCGGACGTGCATTGTCCTGTTGGAACAGCAAGTTCCCTTGCCGGTCTAGGAATGGTAGAACGATGCGTTCGATGACGGTTTGGATGTACCGTGCACTATTCAGTGTCCCCTCGACGATCACCAGAGGTGTACGGCCAGTGTAGGAGATCGCTCCCCACACCATGATGCCGGGTGTTGGCCCTGTGTGCCTCGGTCGTATGCAGTCCTGATTGTGGCGCTCACCTGCCTGGCGCCAAACACGCATACGACCATCATTGGCACCAAGGCAGAAGCGACTCTCATCGCTGAAGACGACACGTCTCCATTCGTCCCTCCACTCACGCCTGTCGCGACACCACTGGAGGCGGGCTGCACGATGTTGGGGCGTGAGCGGAAGACGGCCTAACGGTGTGCGGGACCGTAGCCCAGCTTCATGGAGACGGTTGCGAATGGTCCTCGCCGATACCCCAGGAGCAACAGTGTCCCTAATTTGCTGGGAAGTGGCGGTGCGGTCCCCTACGGCACTGCGTAGGATCCTACGGTCTTGGCGTGCATCCGTGCGTCGCTGCGGTCCGGTCCCAGGTCGACGGGCACGTGCACCTTCCGCCGACCACTGGCGACAACATCGATGTACTGTGGAGACCTCACGCCCCACGTGTTGAGCAATTCGGCGGTACGTCCACCCGGCCTCCCGCATGTCCACTATACGCCCTCGCTCAAAGTCCGTCAACTGCACATACGGTTCACGTCCACGCTGTCGCGGCATGCTACCAGTGTTAAAGACTGTGATGGAGCTCCGTATGCCACGGCAAACTGGCTGACACTGACGGCGGCGGTGCACAAATGCTGCGCAGCTAGCGCCATTCGACGGCCAACACCGCGGTTCCTGGTGTGTCCGCTGTGCCGTGCGTGTGATCATTGCTTGTACAGCCCTCTCGCAGTGTCCGGAACAAGTATGGTGGGTCTGACACACCGGTGTCAATGTGTTCTTTTTTCCATTTCCAGGAGTGTATTTTGATGGCCCAGCACTGAAATCTGCATGGTTTTTTACGTCTTTGGGCGGGTTTATTGACACCTCTGAACAGTCAAAGGGGCTGTATCTTAATACAGTATCCACAGTCAACGTCTGTCTTCAGGAGTTCTGGGAACCGGGGTGATGCAAAAAATTTTTGATGTGTGTATCTTATACAATAGAATTCTGATGCTTTCCTCAACAGTTAGTTAACACGGTGTTACTAAGGTTTACAGAATATTCACTTTTTTCGCCTTGCTACCTGACTGGTTTTGAATTCTTTGTACTCTGCAGACCGTTCTCGAACCTCGTTGAATTCGAATCCACTCCGAAGAAACGCTATGGGACGCAATTTCGTTAAGTGTTTCTTGTTTGTGAGACTCGGCTTGTCGCTCCAACGTCACTTTCGAGAGTCTTGTCGCAACCGGCTCGGCTTCCGTGACGGATTCGAGCGACAGGTGATAAATCTGGTACGTCCGCAGCAGATAAGCTACGAGGCGGGTCGCAGCGCGGTATCTGGCGCCAGAAAACACGGCGGACTGCACGGTGCCTCCAGAAATCCGTGTCTCGCGCAGTACTGTTGTACAGCACTCGTAAGTGCAAACAGCATTCCACGTTTAGCAGTCATCTGTGGATCTGAGCTTTCTTGTGTTAATAGCAGAATACCTTCGTCCTTGTTCTTCTCCTCCAGCAGATTATATCTCGAAACAAAACTTCTCCTTGAATAAAACGTTCTCGGTTTTCAAGCCGCGTTAATTCGAATAAAATCCTCGAGCATTCGATGACCATCTCCGCCATCGTCGTCAGTTCTCTGATTGCCGGGGCGGCTACGGTTTCTCGCTTATATAGGGACGATGACATCAGCAGCAGCCAATCAGATAGACCCAGCCGGCCGGAGTGGCCAAGCGGTTCTAGGCGCTACAGTCTGGACCCGCACGACAGCTACGTCGCAGGTTGCCTTGGGTGTGGATGTGTGTGATGTCCTTAGGTTAGTTAGGTTTAAGTAGTTCTAAGTTCTAGGGGACTGATGACCTCAGAAGTTAACTCCCATAGTGCTCAGAGGCATTTGAACCATTTTCAGATAGACCCAATGTAGCGCGCGCGCGTTAAGTTGACCCGGGTAGCCAGCGGAGCTATTGCCCGTGGCAGCATCGGTGCCGTCAGGTGGCACCAGGGGCAGGCGCCTTGTTTCAAACTGCATCCTCTCGATGTCCAACGCCCGCTTCCATGCCCTGCTGCGTCTCTGTTGAAATTGTTGTTGTTTAAACGAATCTCTGCCGCATACTTTATAACGGGGTCCCAATATGTAGATGCATGAGCCAACACTTTTGTGTCCGCTCAACCAAAACATCCAAGAAAGGTAGCTTCTCTATCTAGACAGAAAATTTAATGTTGTTTGAGCGGAAGGCAGGAGACCAGCTTGGTCTTTCAGTGTACCGGAAACCAAAACACACTGATCGGTACTTGAATGCCAATAGGTTCCACCACTCAGTACACAAAAAAGCGGTCCTGAACACATTGTTTCATAGAGCCAAGATTATCTCTGACGACGACCACCTACAGTCTGAATTGCAGGACTTAAAACATGTTTTCGGGGAAAATGGTTAGAGCAAAAGAGACATCGCAAACGCTTTCAAGGGCCGCCGACGAAAGACACCTGGTGAATCAGTAGAAGAGGTCAAACGGACTGCGTTCCTGCCATACTGTGGAGCAACTAGCAGCAAGTTAGGACGTCTGCTGCAGAGATATGGGCTAAGACCAGTGTTCCGGACCGCCACCAGGACCATACAATTATGTTGTCTAAAAATTTATTGATTGATAGAGCTGTACGTCCTTCCGCGGTATATCAATTGTTCAAAAACAGTTTTAATCGCATTTGTTATTATTATTATTATTATTATTATTATTATTATACCGCCAACCGGTTTCAACCCGACGTAGGGATCATCCTCTGGGCGTTTACACCATTGGTCGATTGCTGCTGGTGTCACTCCTGTCTACAGAACACTGATAGTTTCCTGCCGTTATGTAAACAGGAGTGACGCCACCAGCAGTCGATCAGTGGTGTAAACGCCCAGAGGATGACCCCTACGTCGGGTTGAAACCGTTTGGCGGTATAATAATAATAATAACAATAATAATAATAAATGCGATTAAGGACGTACAGCTCTATCAATCAATAAATTTTTAGACAACATAGTTGTATGGTGATAAACAGCGATTAATTTACTTATAATCAATTATTCAAAATAAGTCACAATCGCATGGGTGGTAACTACCGTACACAGGCAGGATGACGACTCCAGCGAGAGACCAAGTGGTGTAAATTACCCCGAAGATGCCCCCATCGCGGGTTGAAACCGGTTGGCGCCAAAATAAATAATGCGATTGTGACTGTTATTTTGAATAATTGTCTATCAATCAATGCCAAGGCGAGTAGTTGCGTGCGTAACAGCCTGAGGTGGACCAATGCGCTATCGATTTGCTCAACTTGTGAATCTGGTTCTCTTTAATAAATCATCCAGTTTTTATGAAATTGTAATCATTTATTTGTGTCTACATGTATATCACATCCGCCTATTTTCAACCCATTCGTGTAATTCTTTCGTACTGGGTCATTTCTCTTCTTCCTCTTCTTAGAGTGTATACAATTATTAACTGTTTGTCGTTACATTCATATTTCCTACAAGCATCGTGAAAGCAGAGCGCTTGTTAATCAAGCCAACAATTCGAATTGTATTTACTCTTACACTGGTCGACGAAAAACCGTGCGCTTGTTTACCGTGCGAATACGTACGTATGTAGGGAGTGAGATGACATTCGAAAAGTAAACAGCAAGCCCCGGAGATGTAGAGGAACATCTCAACGATTCTTTGCACATTAAAATGATGCAAATTAGTTTGGGTCATAGTATAGGCGTATACGGCAGTACCGCTTAAGAACAGGCGGCTTATAGCCGGTGTCACAACAGCTCGGTGCAGTACCCACCTGTTGTCGTTACTCTCGGTTTTATTAAGTGAACCAACGACGGTAAAATAGCATGCGAAGGACGTGTTTGCCCCTCCAGGCAGCTTGAGTCTGGAAACTTGTTCACACTTAGCAGTGAATGGCTTCAGTGACTACCTAGAAACATAAAAAAGTTCGAACAATATTTCTTTCAGTATATAACTGCTGATGGGCTCATACATACGGAAACATTTTGCTGTGCATGGAAAGTCAGACGACGTAAAGGAAACGGCGAAAGCAATTGAAAAGCTGTGGAACATTTTTCTCACAAACCAAAATCTACGGAGTTGACGCTTCTTTTCTGTAGGTCACAAACACCATGTTGGAAGAAGAGACAACTCGTTAATTACTATGGAAAAAGATTTTCATTTCATAACTCATTTCTGACTGTGGATTATATTGCGGTGTGTGCAGTGAAACTGACTACGTCAAATTGAAGACTTTGAGGAATTTACGTTGTTTATGTCAATATAAAAAGTAAAGTATGACCTCCCGTGTTCTAGGGGTAGCGTCTTTGATTAGTAAGCAGAAGTCCTCGGTCCCGATTTTGTACTCGCCACCGCTTAACTTTTGAATAAAAGTCATTAGCAATGGCGGCCGAGAACTTCCGGGATAAGAAGTCACCATTAACTGAGCCAGTAAGTTCAGGGAACTCTCTTGGTCTTAGGGTGGGAAACTGCCCATATAAGGCGGGAACATCAGCTATCATCAACGGCATGAGGATACAGAAAGCAATGAAAACCACTGCATTAAAGATACATGAAGTGTATCCACACGATATGTGGCTTATAGTTGAATAAATGTTATGATGATCTCTCTATTGTCAAAAGATTCCGGACTAGTTCCCCATACGGATCTCCGGTAGGGGACTGCCAGAGCGAGGTGACCGTGACAAGATGATGCAATAAGAACCTTAAGGATAACGTTCTACGAATCGGGGCGTGGAATGTCAGAAGTCTGAACGTGGGAGTGAAACTTGTTTTCATCAGAATCTACAGGAAACAAATACCGAGAACGATAGTTCAGCTCTACATGCCGAAGTCGCAAGCAGAAGATGAAGAGATAGAGAAAGAACTCGTATATGAGGATGCTGAATGGGTAATTCGGTACGTAAAGGGAGATGAAAATCTAGGAAGGAAGGTATAAGACGAGGTACTGGCAGAAGTGAAGCTGTGAGGACGGGGCGTGAGCCGTGCTTGGGTAGCTCAGATGGTAGAGCAGTTGCTTGCGAAAAGCAAAGGCCCCGAGTTCGAGTCTCGGTCCGGCATAGTTTTAATCTGCCACGAAGTTTCGAAAATCTAGTTGCCTTGCGGGAATTGAAAGCGACTGTAGGGGAAGGAGTAGAAGAAAGGGATACGAGAAACTAGGGGCTTGGTAGTAGCAATGAGGGAGCAGGAAGACGAACTGAGTTCTGCAGTAAATTTAAACTAGTAATGGCGAATACTCTGTTCAGGAAACACAAAAGGAAGAGATACACTTAGAAAAGGCCGGAAGATATCTGAAGATTTCAGTTAGAGTGCAACATGGTCAGGCAGCTACTCCTAAATCAGACACCGGATTGTAAAACGTGCCCAGGAGGAGCTATAGACTCAGAACACAGTTTAGTAGTGATTAACAGAAGGCTAAAGTTTGTGAGACTAGTAAGGAAGAATCAATGCGCAAAGAAGTGGGATACGGAAGTACTAAGGAATAACTGTGAGTGAACAAGAAAAGAAGAGAATCGAATGTTGAGAATTAGATGGACAGATAAGGTAAGGAATGAGGAGGTTCTTCGGAGAATCGGCGAGGAAAGGAATACATGGAAAAACTGACAAGAAGAAGGAACGGCGTGGTAGAACATCTGTTAAGACCTCACGGAATAACCTCCATGGTACTAGATGGAGCTGCAGTGGGTAAAAACTGTAAAGGAAAACAGAGATGGGAATACATCCAGCAAATAATTGAGAACGCAGGTTGCAAGAGCTACTGTGAGATGAAGAGGTTGGCACAGGACAGCAATTCGCGGCGTGCCGCATCAAACCAGTCCCAAGACCGATGACCTAAAAAAAAAAATGTTATTTTACGACCAAGACTCCCTAATTTCAAAGCGCTCACTTTACGAACCTTCACTAGCCTACTGCTTGAATAATTTTCACCCGGATGGCTTGAGACTACATTTACTGTTTTCTCACCATCTACTGTTACACATTTTCTCCTTAACTAACAAAGAACCAAGAGATAACGTCAACTATTTCCATTCGTTGCACCACTGGCCGTCACCACATGTAACGTCTTCATCGCGGTTCGAATACTTCACTGTGTTATTTGTGTATGTGTTTCAGAGGGACTTTGAGGGAGACATGAAAGGGATCAAGAAAGCAAATGCCTTTTTACCATTCCGGCCCCGCTCTTAATCACAGCGTATTCTCTTATATTCTTTATTATAATTAAGATAAGGGACTTCATCTGTCATTTGGTCCGCGCCATACAGTATTTTTAATAAAAGATCATAAATCAAAGTGACTGAAGGATTAGCATGGTCTCACGATAAGGCGGATTGAGTAACTTATTTTAATTCATGCAGACAACGACACGCTTTTGTTTCACTGGCTCAGACACAAAGCAGAACTGAATTTTATCTATAGGAATACCTCTGACTTCTCGGTAATCTTGATGATGTCATATTCTGGCATTGACGGTAGATGTTATAAAACTATTGGATTGATTTATAAACCCTCAAAAAAAATTTGTTAAACGTATTAAACGTTCGTCCGAATATGTGACGTCACCATTTATTTTGAGAAGTAGTTAGATATCTACACACAGCACGAGATCAGTTTCACATTAGAAAAAATACAACTGCCAGAGGAAAGATAAAGAAGAAAGCTTGGCTGTACTTTCTGATTCAGAAAAAAATCTCGGCATGTTGACGGACAAGTAATCTAAGATAGTTATACAAATCTGGGAAAGGCAGCGGTTGTACCATGTGAAGAGAGGCAAGTTCGTGTTGAAAACTTCTTGCTGTTATTCTAGTATTAATGTGTAGGAGAAGGAGATATAGTTGTGAAATGGAAAATAAAGTTGTAAGGATTCGTCTTTGGGACAAGTGCGATCATGTTTCAGTTATGCTACATATTTCCTAATTTTTAAACATGGATGCTCACAATCCTTGTTGCCTTTTACCAACGGTAGTTCATGAAGAACTGTCAAAAATTGTAAACGTTTTCACAGCACTGTATTGCAGTGTCCTTCCAACTAAAGCTAAACACACAATACTCGATTACTTTGAATGACAGTACAACGAAAGCCGGGAACATCTGTACTGCGGAGGCCAGGGTTTCCCAAACTGTGTTCCGGGGAACACACTGATGTTCCGCAGGTATCGAATAATTGCTCCGCGAAAAACTGTTAATACATGGTGGTGCTTCGACACTTTGAGGATACTAATTATTTTGAAAAAAATTTCTTGTAATATTTGTGTTATTAGTTATGATTTAAAATTGAAGAAATCACTGAATAAAACAAGTTATTGACATTATTAAAATTTTATAAACATTCAAAATAAACAAGGAGTTCGTTAAAGTATCAGGATTGTCAAAGTCTTACGTCACAGGAAAAGTTTGGGAAGCCTTAGCATAAGTCTGCCGGATGGCTTATGGCGAAGGTCACACCGTGTACCACTGCATACTACTTTCTCTCTACCTCCCTCTTTCCTCTTGACGGATGTTAATTTTAACGACGTATCACATCGTTGAAGCTATGTTGAGGGTATTAGTACGTTTATTGCCTGGTTTTGGGGACTGCCTCTCGGAGTCTTGTGAGTAATCCTCTCTGTCAACAGCAGTTACTTTTTTTGTAGCTTTTGTCATTGTTGTTTGTTGACTTGTCTAAACAAACCAATGTCGATTCTCATAGGTCTTCTTCGACCATTTTCTCTGTTTTCGATTGCGAACTCGACGAAAAAATATCTCAAAAATTGTCTAATTGCTTACAGACCACTGCCGTGGGTAATTTCTTGGAATTAATCCAAATAATAACATCAGCCTTCCTCAAAGCTAGATACACTGATGATCCAGAATGATATGACCACCTGTTTACTGTTTAATAACGTGTTACTCAACCCTTGGTATGCAAGAGAGCAACAATACAGTGTCACGGAATCTACAAGTCTTGGTAGGTTTCCGGAGGTGTGTGGTATCAGATGTCTACACACACGTCACGCAACTCTCGTAAATTACGACCCAGTAGTAGCGTGCAGATAATAACACACTCCAGTATAGCTGTACATATATAAACGACGCACGACGAAGGAATTATCCTAATGGGGCAAACATTTGTAGATGTGATGTACAGGCACAGAAAAAGAAATAATTACAATTTCAGATATATTCGATGATTTATTCAAGAGAACAAGCTTGACAAATTGAGCAACTCGATAATGCGTTGACCCATCTTTTGCCCTGATGCAAGCAGTTATTCGGCTTGGCATTGTTGGACGTCCTCCTGACAGATATTTGGCCAGATCCAGCCCAACTGTCGCGTTAGATCGCCAAAATCGCGATCAGGTTGCACGGGCCTCTCCACAATGCTCCAAAAGTTCTTAGCTGTGGAGACATCCGGTGATCTTTCTGGCCAAGGTAGGATTTGGTAAGCACTAAGACAAGTAGTAGAATCTCGCCGTGTTCGGGCTAGAATTATCTTGCTGAAATATATGCCCAAGATGCCTTGTCATGAAGGACAACAAACCGAGGCGTGGAATTTCGTTGACGTACCTCTGTGCTGTAGGAGCATCGCGGATGATAACCAGAGAGGTCCTGCTTTGAAAAGAAATGGCACCCCAAATCATTACTTCCAACTGCCGGGCCGTACATCGGGTGACAATCTGACTGGTGCTCGATGCTGTCTGCGGCGTCTCCAGACAAGTATTTGGCCTGGGATCTCATTGACTAGAGTACAGTTGCCTTCAGTGATGAGACAGCTTACGTTCTTGTATTCGTATTTGATCATTTAAGCATGTTTTGAGAACTAATTTTATTATTTATTCGATGTTATACTGTATCTGTTTTATTCGAGCCTATGTACGTCTTTCATTAGACTAGTGTCTATAAAGCTTCCCTGACCTATAATTGTACACGGTAGGCAAACTAAGACGGCTTTTCTTTTCCCGAGGTCTGATCGGTCGTGAAATAGAAACCATAGTGAAAATCGGATGAAATTTTGTACAGATGTAGTGGTCAGTATGCCGATCGCGTCACGTCGCTGTTTTCAGTTCTGAGGGCACAGTGAGCAGGTAAAGATGCCTAGAAAACAGTGTCTGCCGCGAAGTATGAGTGCCTGCTACGAAGTTTTTCCTTATTTCATGCAACCCACATGACGTAACTGCCATATATTTCCTTCTACATGACAACTGTCGCAGCACGCTGCTGGGCCAATGATGAGGCTCTGCAGCGTTTTCGAGCGCAAGTGTTTGATCATCCACCATACAAATCTAGACTTCTCTCCCTCTGAGTTAATCTCTGCTCACATCAACCTCTGGCTAGGAAGACAACCTTTTGGCACAGAGAGTGTGCTACAGAGCAGCGCAGAGAATTGTGGGGATAGCACAGGTGGCTGCCTTCTAAGGCGAGTGTATTGGTAAGTCGCTAAAACGCTAAGATAAATGTCTAAGTCGCAGCAGGGACTATGTTGAGAAACTTTGTTGCAGATAAAACTATTTTTGATTTACACTGTGGTTTCCATACCGCGACCGACTGTTCTTTAATAACGAATAGCCGCTGTTAAAACTGGCCAAAAAGTTACTCCATGCACCTTAAGACAGACACCTCAACTTACACCTTGTATGGATGATGCAAGTTGGATAGCATATCTTAAGGTGCTTGGCTCATGTTTCGTACCCGACTTTTTTTTTGCCCCTCCTGTATATACAGGGTGTAAAAAAGAAACTACGTATAGAAAATTTTAGAGTGTTTTGGGGAGATAAAAAGAAATACCTTTTCACATGCCACAAGTGTCATATGTTCACCGTTTCTCCACTGACTGGTCCTTTAAGGTTTTCACGGTTGCTGTGTTCAGAGACGAATTTTGTTGCAGAGATGTTGTTGAAAATGCCTTCCGTTTACATTAATTTACAACTGGCATCTGCGTGTGATAATTATCTGGCACGCTTAAAACGACCAAAATATTTCAAGAGTAACAGCTGGAGCTTCAGCGAAACGAGCAACCAGTTCTTCTGGAGTGTGTGTGTATCTCTTATACCAAACGCTTCATCCCCACCACAAAAAGAAATCCACAGGAAGTCAGTAACCTCTCTAAAATAATATTCATCGAACGTCAGTCAGATCGCCGTCACGGAACAGCACTACTGTCATGGACCACCCGCAGTGTAACGGTGCACCTGTTACATTTTCGTCACATAAAATGTGTTTCTTTTTATCTCGTATCAACACTAAAAATTTTATAGGGTTTTTTACACCCTATACAGTTATGACCATTCAAATGCCACTGATCACAGTACTGACCGAAAGTTATCAGACACATTAGCTCTTTTATACTCATGTTCAGAGAAAACAGAACACCTTGAACTACTAGAGATAGAAAATTTGTATTCACAGGACATGTACACTAGCACGTTCTGCAGAAATACGTAGCATTTCAGTCACCTCGCTTCAGCATGTGTCTGCTGCCCAGTAGGCACGGGGTCCGCAGTCGCCCCTGATAACTGTTCCATGCGTGATGGCATCGACACGTATAAAGCACGACTGGCGTCCACTTATATAGCCACTCATGCTGCACTCACCTTGTTCCAAAGTACACATGTGGTGGTTGGCATTGGGTCATAGCGCGGTTCCTGTACTTTCACCACATGTCACTCACTTTCGATTGGCGACAAGTTTGGTGATCTGGCGGGCAAAAAGCTGATACCCTGTGACACCAAGTAGGCACATGTTGGTGCAGCAACACGTGGTCGTGCATTGTCTTGCTGAAAAATGACGGCTGGGATGTTGTGCAGAAAGGGTATAGCTACGGGTCGCAGGATGTCATTCACGTAGGCCACACTGGTCACAGTGACCTGGACCCGAACCAGCTGTGATTTGTGGTTGTACCCAAAGTATCCCACACCATAAGGCCTTGAGTTGAAGCTGTATGTCTTGTGCGAATGCTGTCACCGTGATGCCGCTCCCCTTGTCTGCGGTGAACCAAAATTCGGTCATAATTTTCAGACAAACCGAACCTGGATTCGTCCGGAAACACTATCTGATGCCATTCCTGTCCTCAGTGACATCGCTCCAAGCACCACTGCCGTCTAACACGTGTCTGCACATTCGCCTAAGACAGGCGGAGAAGTGAAGGACGCGAACGTAACCCACGCCGTGATAAAAGGTGACTGACTGTCACCTCTCATAGTGTACGATGTGTTACACCGTTCTACTGTTGCGCTAGAGACCAGGAGGATTCAGATCTGTCGTGGAATACCATTCGGATGAGATTTAGATCATCCCCGAGGCTGGTCTGGGTTGTGCCACCTGACGCATCTGGTCATGTTCTATGGCCTTCCGTGCGCCATTCTGCACACATCCGTTGCGCTGGCGAATCACTTCGTCCTACATGAGCAGCAATTTCCCGAATGACTGCATCACATTCTCTTATGCCAATAACGCGCCCTCTTTCAAATTCAATGAAGTGACGGTACGGTTGGCGCATGCGTCTGCGAGACATCCTGTCCTCCAATACTAAATTGGTGATCCCTTGATGCCTCAGAACATGCCCCACCAAGCGATCCCTTCTCCTAGAGAAATTGTGCCACAAATTTCTCTTCTCTCCAATTCTGTTCAATACCTCCTCATTAGTTATGTGATCTACCCATCTAATCTTCAGCATCCTTCTGTACCACCGCATTTCGAAACCTTCTATTCTCTTCTTGTCTAAACTATTTATCGTCCACGTTTCACTCCCATACATGGCTACACTCCACACAAATACTTTCAGAAACGACTTCATGACACTTAAATCTATACTCGATGTTCACAAATTTCTCTTCTTCATTGGCAGTCTACATTTTATATCCTCTCTACTTCGACCATCATGAGTTACTTTGCTCCCCAAATAGCGAAACTCATTTACTACTTTAAGCGTCTCTTTTCCTAATCTAATTCCCGTAGCACCACCCGATTTAATTCAACTACATTCCATTATCCTCGTTTTGCTTTTGTTGATGTTTATCTTATATCCTCCTTTCTACACACTGTCCATTCCGTTCAGCTGCTCGTCCAGGTTCTTTACTGTCTCTGTCAGAAGTGCTATCTCATCGGCGAACCTCAAAGTTTTTATTTCTTCTCTATGGATTTTAATTCCTACTCAATTTTTTTCGTTTCCTTTACTGCTTGCTCAATATAAAGATTGAATAACATCGGGGATAGGCTACAAACCTGTCTCGTTATCTTCCCGACCACTGCTTCCCTTTCATGCCCCGCGACTCTTACAACTGCCATCTGGTTTCTGTATAAATTGCAAATAGTCTTTCGCTCCCTGTATTTTACCCTTGCCACCTATGGAATTAGAAAGAGAGTGTTCCAATAAACTTTGTCAAAAGATTTCTCTAGGTCTACAAATGCTAGAAACATAGGCTTGCCTTTCCTTAATTTGTTCTCTAAGGTAAGTCGTAGGGTCACTATTGACCTAACCTGTCTTAGGGAGCTACATTTTATATGAATCGCAGGTCACCGAGGTTGCTGAAGAAGTAAAAGGAGTATATCGTGTACGGCAATCGAGCAAGGAACCTTTAATTTGGTCGCAGACTCGGACATGATAGAACTATTTGTAAAGTATGGTGCTAATAGTCCCAACGATAGAGCTAATGAGCACTTCGCTATTAAGGGTAGATAATCACACAGGAAATTATGTTATCGAACTTGGGGATCACAGGAGAATTATTAAGTAAACAGCACCCCTTGACAGCAGCGGGCCTCGTAAGTGGCCAATTACCGCTAAAGCAGAAAGAAAATGAATCTTCATGGGGCGCTGTCACGGACGGACTCGGAGCGAAAATGAGGCGTGACGCGCTTTATCGGGTGTCATACGGCGATGATGCGGGTGGTAGAAGGGGGGGAGAGGGGAGGGGGGAGGGGGTGCGCCGGACTCGCAATTACTGCCTGCGGAGGCGCGCCGCTGCCGCTGCCGTCAAAGCAGCGAGGACGCCGGCGCCGTTGCCACGGTAACGCGGTTAGCGCTCCGCGACGCCGCCCTCATCAGCGGCCGTGTCGCCGCGTTTTAGCCGCCATTACTCTTTGAGGACGGCGGGCGTCGCCGCGAGGGACGCGCGCCCGAGCAAGTGTCGCGGAATAGCTGATGGCGCAGAGCCGTCGCTTGCGGCTCCGCGTTTCATCAGACGCCGTTCTTTCGCAAATTGTGACAAAGGCCAGATGGGGCCCGCTTGCGGCAAAAGTTGACAGGGTGCAATTATCTGGTCCCGAGCGGGTGAACAGTTCTTCTCCCACTTACTGCGTGGCGAACCAAGAATTCGCCTTTGTCCAGTGCTAATACCTACTGTGAAAAGATATAAAGACGCGACTTCATTTCGTTATCTTTTAGCTCATCTGAGCTGGTCTACCACCCGTTTTAGGTTGAGGCGTGCTCTTCCCAGATGTTAACCAGCAGACAGGACAACACTTACAGTCTCGATTTAGAAAATGCTAGATTATATACATTTTTTACACGATAAACAGGTGTTCCACAGCAAGCAGGAATGGGAATTGTTGGCAGGAGTCTCATTCAAACGTCTGTGCAAACCTCGTGGCACCAGTGGTAAATTCGAGGACAAGTAGGAAGGATCTTAAAGGACAGAGGTAATAAGAAAGAAATTTTGCCGCCGATGGTAAGCCTCCGTATGAGCGCCAGTCTCTCTGACGTTGTGTTCATGGTCTACTCGCAAGAAATTACTCTCTCGGAATTTTAATCACAACGTGATGCACAGCACTTCCCGTGAAGCGTTTACCACTAGAACTGGATGAACAAATCCATGACGCTTTCGCGATTTCTGAACTAAACTATGACGAAATGGGCTGTTTTTCTTTTCATCATTTTTTTTCCATTTATCAGTCCTGTCTGGTATGAGTCACAGACTATCGAGCAATATGCGAGTATTGATCGAACAGGTAGTATTTTGGAAGCTTGCTCTTTTGCGGGTGGGCAATAAGTGTAGCATCTGCCTCACTGACGATTACTTTTGCAGAGTCGTTCCACTTTAAATCGTTCCGTGCGCTCACTCCCAGATACTTGGTGGACGCGACTGCTTCCAACGCTTCTTCGACAATCGTATATAGTAAGAGGGCTTTCTGCCTATCCATGCTCAATACATTACATTTGTTTATACTGAGGTTCAACTTGCAATCCCTACACCAACATCTATCCACTGCGTGTCTTGTTGCATTACGAGTTTCTGGCGCGGAATCTTCTGCATATGAAACATCATCACCGGCAAACAGCATATAAAACTTTCGACATTATTCATTACGTTTTTTTATGTACAGTAAAGGTCCTACAACGCATCATTCAAAAAATTCATCGCAGCTGCAGACCCTGTAGCAAATGAAAGTGTTTGAAGTTATTTTTAATTATGATGGTTTCTCTCCTTTAAGGGCAGGCTCTGTTCTTTTTGCTAACAACTCTCAAATATACTCACAGAAAGGGTTGTCCCGAGCCTGTACTCGGTGAAGATGGCTGGAGAACGATTTACAATTAAATCTCATGCGAATTATGGAACTTATAAACCTTTCATTTGCCTTACCACCAAAAGGGATAGGGGTATTAGTCAACACAGAGTTGTCGTAGCAAGACTGGATACCGTAACTGCTAAATCCACAAAAAATAAACGAAAAATATATCTATTCAAAAACGTAGATAAAATTTGGATTGATGCCTTCCTGAGAGACAATCTTCACTCCTTCCAAGTTAACAATGTAAGTAGACCAGATGCGGCTTTAATTCAAAGAAATACTGTCCATAGCCATTGAGAGACTTATACCAAATAAATTAACAAACGACGGAGCTCTTTCCTCATGTTACACAAAACAGGTCAGAACTCTGGTGCAGAAAGAATGAGAAAAGCTCGTCAAATTAAAACGAACGAAGTATCCCGAAGATTAATCTTAACAGAAACTCGTAATTTACGACGAAAATTTTTGTCAAAACTTGGCAGGAAAAACAAAGAGGTTCCTTTCGTATGTAAAGTATGCTCGCGGTAAGACACAATCAATGCCTTCTCTGGGCGATGGCAATGAAAACACTGTCAACGCCAGTCCAGCTAAAGGAAACTTACTAAACACAGCCTTCCGAAATTCCATCAGCAAAGAAGACGAAGTAAATATTCCAGAATCCGAATCAAGAACAGTTGCCAACACGAGTAACTTAAAAGTAGTGAAGCAACTTAAATCACTTCATAACAACAAGTCTTACGGTCCAGATTGTATACCAATTCCGGTCCAGATTGTATACAAATTACGTTCCTTTCAGAGTACGCTGATACAATAGCTCGCTTGACGATGGATCCGTACCCAAAGACTGGAAAACTGGAAAATTCAATAGGTAACACCAATATTCAAGAAAGGCAATGGGAGTAGTCCACTAAACTTCAGGCCCACATCATTAACGTCGATATGCAGCAGGATTCTGGAACATATATTGTGTTTGAACATTATGAATAATCTATTGAGACACAGGGAACACGGATTTAGAAAACACCATTCTTGTAAAACACAAGTAGCTCTTTACTCGCACGAAGAGTTGAGTGTTATCGACATGGGATTTCAAATTGATTCCGTATTTCTAGATTTCCAAAAGGCTTTTGACAGCGTATCACACAAATGTGGCTTGTAGTGAAATTGCGTGCCCATGGAATAGCGTCTCAGTTATCCGAATGGATTCGTGATCTCCTTCTAAGAGAGGTCATAAATGTAGTAACTGAAGGAAAGTCATCGAGTCGAACACAAGGTATTTATGGCGTTCCCCAAGGTAAAGTAGTTGGCCCTCTAAAGTTCCTTATGAGCCAATCTGAGCAGCCACCTTAGATTGTTTTCAGAGATTTATCGTCTACTAAATTCATTAGAATATCAAAACAAATTGCAAAACGATTTAGAAAACATATCTGTATGGTGCGAAAATCGACAATTGATTTAAGTAATGAAAAGTGTGAGGTCATCCACATCAATGCTAAAAGAAATCCGTTAAACTTCGGTCACACGATAGATCAATGAAATCTAAGTGCCGTAAATTCAAGAAAATACGTAGGAATTGGAATTAGAAAAGATATAAATTGGAAAGAACACATACAACATGTTGTTGGGGCAGTCCAACCAAAGACTGCATTTATTGGCAGAACACTTGCAAGAGGCAACATATTTACTACAGAGGATACTTGCATTACGCTTGTCCGACCTCCCTTGCAGTACTGCTGAGCGGTGTGGGACCCTAATCTGATAGGATTAACGAAGCACAACGAGAAAGTTCAAAGAAGGGCAGCACATTTTGTATTATCGGGAAATAGGGGAGAGAGTGTCACAGACGGGATACAGGATTTGAGACGAACATCATTAAAACAAAGACGTTTCTCGTTGCAGTGGGATGTTATCGAGAAATTTTAATAACCAACTTTCTCCTCCGAATGTGAAAATATATTGTTGACACTGAACCGCGTAGTGACAAATGATTATCATAATAAAATAGGAAAATCAGAGCTCGCACGAAAGATATAAGTTAGTTTTTTCTGTACGCTATTCGATGACCCTCTGCCAGGCACTCAAGTGTCATTAACAGAGTAGCCACATAGATGTA
This sequence comes from Schistocerca gregaria, assembly GCF_023897955.1. Taxonomy (NCBI): domain Eukaryota; kingdom Metazoa; phylum Arthropoda; class Insecta; order Orthoptera; family Acrididae; genus Schistocerca; species Schistocerca gregaria. Next base: position 126,510,382 of record NC_064924.1, on the reverse strand, counting down.
GAAGTAGATGTTAATTGTGTATACTCAGGGTTTCAATGGAATGTTAGGCAATTTCCGTATGTCACTTATAAAGGATTGATATTATTTTTTTTACTGGCAACTTGCTCTTCTATACATGACGATTCAAAGGTAGCCCACAAATTGAAGGATCTGATAGAGGAGTCGAAATACAGCGAGATGAACTTACTTTTTCTGACGTAATGCTGAGTTACTGTAACCTCTGGAATATCAGGAACAAGAATAACCAATGCAGAGAGCCAAAGATGATGTATTGTTTATTCAACAAAGTCATTACATTACAGAGTGTATGCAAAATGGGGAGCACGACAATCAGAAAGGACGCAACATCTTCGCAGAAACCTTTGACGCACTCTACCAAGCAAGACACGCATCACACGAACCTCATCAGATGCTGCAAGTATCCAGTGCCAAACATTTCTTAGGTGGAAAAAATTTGGAATTTTGTGGTAAGGTCTTGTGGGACGAAACTGCTGAAGTCATCGGTCCCTAAGCTTACGCACTACTTAATATAACTTAAACTAACTTACGCTATGGACAACGTACACACACCCATGCCCGTGTGAAGGGGTGGGGGTGGGGAGGGGGGGGGGGGGGAGACCCTGTTTTCATGGCATCTCAACCTGCTCACTGTGCCCTCAGAACTGAAAACAGCCAAATGACGCGATCGGCATACTGGAAACTAGTGTCACATGGGTGAGTTTTTTTTTAATAAAAACAAATAAGAAATGAATAGGTGTGAGGTCAGGGGTACGTTGTGGCCACGCATCTGGACCTCCAATTTTAATCCAACTCCTTGGATATGTGGCACTGTGTACTTCACGAACTCACACAGGTATGTCAGCAGGTGCTACGTCTAGTTGCAGACAACCAATCAGTATATTATCATTGCTGACCTCCAGGCTCGTGTGTTCGTGTACTTTGCTGTTCCTGAAGTCCAAAACTGCCACTGTTAGAGGATTACTTTTAAGACCATGAGTTCGTATGTCAGAGTGGTTGCATTTAGATTCCTTCGTCATTTCTTTCAGCCTTTATAATCACCCTGTGGGTCTAATGCCGCCTTCACTTCTGATCGTGGTCTTGCCCGGCAGTCTTCGCTATAGACTATTGCATTATACAGTGCTTGTGAGGTTTTGAGAAGCGACTCCGTGAAAACTACGAGATATACAGGGAAATGAGACGTATTAGGAGATAAAGCATTTCTCCAAGTTTCGATTCATAAAAAACGCTGTGACATAGCGGCGCACGGTTAGGCCGTAGGCGTATCACAACATACTGTCGCACTGTACAGCGCGCTCATAAAGTGTCGACCCATGTCTAAGAAATAATGGATGCATTTATATAATACGCATATATGTTCATTGTCGGTGTACGTATACATTTTCCTCGGGCTTCAATATGGCTTCTGTAATTCTGAAGCGTTGGTTCCGTTGCTGAAGAGAAGGCCTGAATACATTAGGACGCGTATCTTGTGAAATGGCCGATGCTGCATCCCAGATTCCAGCTCCTAGATGTCGAGGAAATCTTATCTATATTTTGTATGCCCTTGACTTTATATTCTCCCGATAGAAGTTTCCTTGTATGCGTCTTGAAACGACGGAAGTTCTTATGAACCCTGTATTTAATATGGTTAAAGGCTGAAGCAATGAATTAAGGTTTGCGCCACAGCCAGGACTTAAACCCGGATCTTTTAGTTACTAGGTAGCTGTGCTAACCACTACCACACCGTAGCATTGTGGCTACCTCAGCTGCACAGATTAGCGATAAGATAACTTGGAGAGTCGTACGTCTCCAGGAAAATGAAATTCCATCAGATCAATACGTCACCCATGCCTGAGGTAGAGGCAGGATTTTCCCATCACATTCAAACCTGGGTTGTTATTCCAGTGTCAGGGAGCCTTGGTAGAACTGACGATTTAAGAAGGGGAAAATGGGTTGAAGATGTGGACTGAAGTTTGTGTTCGGTAGGGTCCTGTGCAGATGTGTTAGGCGCGGTGCTACAATGTTATTGTGGTTAGCACATCCAGATAGTAACGTGGACTCCTGGGTTCAAGTACTAGCCACAGCAAAAATTTTAATTTATCGCTTCAGCTTCTAACGTTATTGAAGATAACGTTCAGATGATATGTCTCCAGGAAAATGTAACTGCAACTATAGAAATTCTTCCAATCCATATGTGGCATACAGCAAACCAGTGCTTAACAATTTTGCTTAAAAACTGTCTTGGTTGCAATTTTAGTGTTTTAATTTTCAACTACGCATTTCGCCTTATTTAGGTTCAAAATGGTTGAAATGGCTCTGAGCACTATGGGACTTAACATCTGAGGTCATCAGTCCCCTAGAACTTCGAATTACTTAAACCTAACTAACCTAAGGACATCACACACATCCATGCCCGAGGCAGGATTCCAACCTGCGACTGTAGCAATCGCGCGGTTCCGGACTGAGGCGCCTAGAACCGCTCGGCCACCGCGGGCGGCCATTATTTAGGCATCTTCAGGTTATCTTAATTTGGTATTTCTTAGAAGATCCTTTAGTCAGTGTAGCCAAAGGGCATCGTCGAATATATCAGGCCAACATCGCCTTCGTTAAACCCAGTAAAAACTTTTCTAGAAAGACGTGTCAAAGGATCGATAACAGTTACTCGCTCCCGTGAACGGGAACGCGTTACGCAGGTCTTGTTGTTAGTCGCGTCTATCAAGAAAAGTTTTTACTGATTTTAACGAAGGCGATGTTGGCATGATATATTCGACGATGCCCTTTGGCTACACTAACTAAAGGATCCTTCTAAGAAATACAAAATTAAGGTAACCTGAAGATGCCTAAATAAGGCGAAACGCGTAGTTGAAAAATGAAAAACTAAAATTGCAACCAACACAGTTTTTAACCAATACTGTAACTGCAACTGCATTTAATGTTAGAGAATGCTTCGTTGCTCCAGCGATCTATGGTAGCCTGCTGCTACCTCTGTTTCCTCTACGGCGCCTGCCAGCAACCCCCACCATTTCCGCTCTCCCTACGCGCGCCCTGCCAATTGCGCATCTACCGGCCACATTATTCTGCGCGCACCTTACGAGAAGCCGAAGCACTGAGAACGGAACGTATATACAACGTGGACAGACTTGAGGAACAAGCTGGAGGTAAACATCTGGAGTCTGGTGGCAGCCGAGAGCTGACAAGTGGCTTTCGTGTGAGGAAGATACCGGCAGCCTCCAGACCGCGCCGCCGGCCGTCAGCTGTCGCCCGTGACGTCACAGGCGGGCTTTGATGTGACCCGGAGCAGAGATTACGAGGCGGCAATCACGGCCGGCCGGCCGCTTTCTTGCGCCTCTCTGCGACGTCGCTCTCCTCCGTTTCGGGCCGCGCGACATTTTTTTGCGGGTCCGGTGCGGTGTGGCAGGCTTTCGCACGGCTGTGCGCCGTGCCATCGCGTCTAAATATACACGCCGTGGCGTCTTTATAGCAGACACGGTGGCTTTTTGCGAGGCGCGGCCTTGTGGCGCGGGGTTGTCTTTCAGGTCCGCATGCCGACCGGCACCATCTGCAGCCCCTGAGGGAAGGGCAGGCACCGCGGCTGCTCACACCGCCGCAGCCGCTGGCGGCGTTTTTGCCAAGAGTCGCAGCGGCAGCGGCTGCTGCTGTTCGGGCCGCGCGCGCTGCAGCTTCGATTGAGACGTCTCCATCGGTTCCTCGAGAGCTCTCCCACTTAAGATGCGGCGTTTATCCGTCGCACATGCGTAACAAGGCGACTGTACCTGACGGGATATCTGTAAGAACGTAAACAGGGTGTTACAAAAAGGTACGGCCAAACTTTCAGGAAACATTCCTCACACACAAAGAAAGAAAATATGTTATGTGGACATGTGCTTACTTTCCATGTTAGAGCTCATTTTATTACTTCTCTTCAAATCACATTAATCATGGAATGGAAACACACAGCAACAGAACGTACAAGCGTGACTTCAAACAGTTTGTTACAGGAAATGTTCAAAATGCATCCACCCTCCGTCGCATGGAATCCCTGATGCTCTGATGCAGCCCTGGAGAATGGCGTATTGTATCACAGCCGCCCACAATACGAGCACGAAGATTCTCTGCATTTGGTACCGGAGTTGCGTAGACAAGAGCTTTCAAACGCCCCCATAAATGAAAGTCAAGAGGGTTGAGGTTAGAGCGTGGAGACCACAGAATTGGTCCGCCTCTACAAATCCATCGGTCACCGAAACTGTTGTTGAGAAGCGTACGAACACTTCGACTGAAATGTGCAGGAGCTCCATCGTGCATGAACCACATGTTGTGTCGTACTTGTAAAGGCACATGTTCTAGCAACGCAAGTAGAGTATCCCGTATGAAATCATGATAACGTGCTCCATTGAGCGTAGGTGGAAGAACATGGGGCCCAATCAAGACATCACCAACCATGCCTGCCCAAACGTTCACAGAAAATCGTTGTTGATGACGTGATTGCACAATTGCGTGCGGATTCTCGTCAGCCCACACATGTTTATTGTGAAAATTTATAATTTGATCACGTTGGAATGAAGCCTGACGAAACTAAAATGAGCTCTAACATCGAAATTAAGCCTTTCCGGACACATGTCCACATAACATCTTTTCTTTATGTGTGTGTGAGGAATGTTTCATGAAAGTTTGGCAGTACCTTTTTGTAACACCCTGTATACAGGGCGTGTTTCACCACCGTGTCCAAACTCCACGTACTGATCGATGAGAGGATACAGAACAAAAAAGGTCATGAACGTATGTCCGGAAACGCATGGTTTCCATGCTAGAGACATTTTATTCATACTTCGTTACAGAGGTGGCGCTCTAATACGCTTTGCACCGCACAGCCACAGTTACAGTATGCGTGGTTTTGTTCATCATTCCTATGCATAGATGAAGCCACCTTTAAATGGCGCGCGGGTGTGAACATGAGCTATTTTCGTACCGAGCAGCATAATAATAGTTTCGTATAACGGATTAGCTTTTCTCACTCCTTCTTTCTGTTTATCTTTGCAGTGTAATTATGGTAATTGACGTTGTGGCATTGCACTTTCTTCCATCTGCACCTACTTCATATTTTAGATATTTTTTGTGAGATTTTGTTTACTGTGCATGTTTGCTGTGTTTAGATCAGGCAGTTGGTGCAGCGCATTGCTTTTTTGTCATTTGTTGGTATTGTAGTAGGTAAAAGAGGTTTCCTCCTTCACTTGTTGTTGAAAGGTCCTAGTAATTGTTCTCCTTGGGTTACTTCTTTTCCCACATATTAATTTTATTTCCATGTAATGCTGGGTGAGAGTGGTCAGGGAAAGGTACATTTGCCAAATTGTTGGCCACACTGCTACGACTTGTTAATACGATGGTTTGCACACTCACTAGCCATAGCTTACAAGCAGTATGAGACACGTATTGGTGTGTGGGCCTCCGCTGGCGAACTGCACTTCCCCCACCACACAGAGCCCGTTCAGGACAGAGCCCCCCCACTATCGTGTCACATGCGCAGATAGGGTCCAAATTATTTTGTGTATACTGTGCCTTGAAACTGGAGCGGCCGAAGTGTTGGTAAGAACCTGCGTGTGTCTCATGTGCTTGCACAGAATCAACATTTTTCACTGCTCTACACATTAACTCACTGTAGGGAAGTTCCGATCAGTCCTTGCGCCCTCTTATGCCTTGAAGCGAATAAGTTTTGTGTTGAATAAAGTGAAACAAAGCATCAGAAAAAGGACGTATTGAGAATGGGATCAAGAAAGTTCAGAAAGGAATAATACTACCTAGGGAAAAATATAAGCATTAAATAATAGGAAACAATACACTGAAAATAAAAGAAATTGCTGACATTCAGTTTAGATATTCTGCTAAATTATTGATTAACGTACACCAGCCGGCCGCGGTGGTCTCGCGGTTCTAGGCGCGCAGTCCGAAACCGTGTGACTGCTACGGTCGCAGGTTCGAATCCTGCCTCGGGCATGGATGTGTGTGATGTCCTTAGGTTAGTTAGGTTTAAGTAGTTCTAAGTTCTGGGGTACTGATGGCCACAGCAGTTGAGTCCCATAGTGCTCAGAACCATTTTTGAACGTACACCATATTTTAGAAAAAAAAATCATTACTAAATACTAAACTCCGTCCGAACAGGCCTCGGGAGGCCCAATGGTACAGATCGGCCGCCGTGTCATCCTCACCCTGAAGGCGCTACTGATTAGAGATACGGAAAGATGTGGTCAAAAAATGTTCAAATGGCTCTGAGCACTATGGGACTTAACTTCTGAGGTCATCAGTCCCCTAGAACTTAGAACTACTTAAACCTAACTAACCTAAGGACACCACACACATCCACGCCCGAGGCAGGATTCGAACCTGCGACCGTAGCGGTCGCACGGTTCCAGACTGTAACGCCTAGAACCGCTCGGCCAACTCTGCCGGCCATGTGGTCAGCAAACATCTCTCCCGGCCGTTGTCAGTCTACGAGAACACAGCTGTAACTTATCAGTCAAGTAGCTCCTAAATCTGCCCAAGTAGCGCTGAGTGCACCCCGCTTACCAACAGCACTCGGTAGACTGGACGGTCATCCATCCAAGTATTAGGCAAGCCCGACAGCGCTTAACTTCGGTGATCGAACGGGAACCGGTGTTACCATGGGGAAAGGCCGTTGGTACAAAACGTCATTACAGGCACACAAATTGTATATCTCGTCAAATGCAAGAAGGGAACCAACGCAGCCAAAATGCATGAAGTAAAACCTTACTTTCCTGCTCTTTGTCCAACCAAACTTAAATTTATGTAACATTATGGGTGTACCATTACTCGGAATTAGAGCTTTAAAGATTTTCACCTAATTCTTTGCTGTTTCTCTCTGGCATTTTGATTAATGTATGCCAATTAATCTCAAGCTTCTGTATAACTGTCCATGTGTCAAACGACTGAAATTAAGGAGTTTATTTCTTATTTTGTATATCCATTAAAAGATATGTTAAACACAATAGGCGATTGTGAGACACAGAATCTATTTATACATAGAAAACTCTTATGATTGCTGCGTATGCAGTACTCCTGCAAATGACATATGGCAGGATAGAAGTTATCTTGTATAAAACACTGGGTAATAGCATACACAGGGTGTAAACGGTAACTATTTACAATGTACGACAGTAGTGTAGAGGAGGACATGTGTGTTCTTTCAAGTCGGGAAACTACCTCAGATTGGCTCACAAAGACCACCTAAGGTACAGCACACGCTTCGCGAGAAATTTCAAATATTCCCTCTCTCTCTCTCTCTCTTCGCGCAGATTATCAGTCCTAGAAAAGCAAAAAAAGAGTAGGATCTGTTTTGCAGCAAACTAAATGTTGTTCACTTTTGTACTGGAAGACCTTTCACCAGAGGCTGCCTTTTTCGAGTTATCTAAGAAAAAGGCACAAAAGTGATGTTCAGTCACACCCCCCTCCCTAATGGTCAGCATTTTTGTATGTTGTTCATGGCACTCCCTCTTACCACTGTAGAAAAATTTGCCAATAACCGGATTATTTTTACCCTCATTCGACAGTGTTTTCTCTTCATTGACTGGGATATTACGCCACAGCCATAGTCTGCTATTTCGTTAACATTCGTAATTTAAACTTTCCCGTGGAGGTAATGAAAGAAACCTACGTAAACGTTATGCAGAAACTAACTACCTTTACAATTCGCTCTAAACTTAATCCTTACAAGCACAACAGTTTCGTAGTAGTAAGAACGCCAGATAAACAGAACTATTCAATTATTAGTTTTATGCTGTTAACATTGAGGAAACTGTGAGGTAAAATTTAGACAAACGTCAGTTTTACAATTTGTAAGTGCACGACTATACCGGTGGCGTAGTATCACAGTTAATAAAGACTAAGGAACGTCGAATATGACAAACAAACCTTGTTGTGTCAAATTTTGTGTGGAGGTAGAAGGGAGTGACATCAGTGAAATACTAAAAATCCTGACCAGCAGGGGAGGGAGGGGGGGGGGGTGTCTGAAGATCACTTTCGTACGTTTTTCTTGAATAAGTGGAAAACTGCGGCCTCTATCGACAACGTGTCCCAGTAAAGAAATCAAAGTGCATTAAATTTCCTACGAAAGGTCCCATTCATTTTTTCTTTGGGACTAATGATTATATATACTTTTACGGGAATGAGTATAATGGATAGGGGCACCATGAATATAGTGCGGGACAATAAGTTGCGAATGTGGGTCTCACGGGAGGCGTGCCAGAGATAAGTCCCTGCATTCACACTAACCTATGTGTCCTCAGTGGCTCAGCTGGATAGACGGCACGGTAGCTCAGCGTGTTCGAACAGAGAGCTGCGTGCTCACTGTAAGGAAAAAAAGAACTTAGTGAAACAATCAACGATCACGTTGAACGGATGTCTTGTAACGCCCGCCCAGACCAAACGCAGCGTACTATATCGAATCAAATGAAAAAAAAGAAAGAAAATGATGGATAGAGCGTCGCCGGCCGTTGTAACCGAGCGGTTCTAGGCGCTTCAGTTTGGAACCCCGGGACCGCTACGGTTGCAGGTTCGAATCCTGCCTCGGGCATGGATGTGAGTGATGTCCTTAGGTTAATAGGGTTTAAGTAGTTCTAAGTTCTAAGGGACTGATGACCTCAGAAGTTAAGTCCCATAGTGCTCAGAGCCATTTTGATAGAGCGTCTGCCATGTAAACAGGAGATCCTGGGTTCGAGGCTCGGTCGGGGCACACATTTTCAACTGTCCCCGTTGACTTATATCAACACCTGTATGCAGCTAGGACTGTTCATTTAATTATAATTTCAATTTTAGGTAGTTTCACAATTTGATAGGCAACAAGTGTCCTACATAAATTTTTCGTTGCGACTCCCTGTACGCCACCGCGGTCAGGTGTAAACAGTTATCTTTCACAACCTGCACATCTTAAGAGCAGTCTTAATTCTACTCCTGCCATTACATGCAATATACAAGTGTCGTATCCGAAGGATGTAGCAACGCACAATACTTTTGTGTGTATGTTTCGATCTACCCATAATTCGTTACACTGCCGTTCAGTTTTCGTAAATTAATATCCAGTTTAAACGGAGTAATATCATATCAGGAAGTGAAAGCACGTCTCCTTACTCGACAGTGACCTCACGCGGAAAGGCACGATCGCAGCCGAACGTTCCGAACCAGCCCACTGTGCGGTAATCTTGGGTGAGAACGTGACAGCCGCTCGCCGGCGCGGTCACGCAGTCAGGAAATCCGGAGCCCAATCCGGAGCGAGTGCCGTGGGGCGCTGCTGTGACGTCACACAGTGGCGCACGGTCGGTCTTTTTGCAAATCAGCGGCGCGGCGGTTTGCTTTGCGGCGACGCCGCTGTTGTTTTAAGCGAGTGATTACAGTCGCTCTCTCGCGAAATCCTCTGCGGGAAAGAAAATATTACGTCGCATCAGCATTCTGCGAAAAGCATCAGGTGTTTCAGTAACAGCGCCGCGCTGAAAGAGGAATTCGCTACTAAATTCTGAGCAGCGGTTTGTTTTTAAAAAGCCATTCGGAAATTTATTCTTTTCGATGAAACGATTATAATGTGTAGCATCTCACATAGCGACTACAGTATCTAGGGAAGACACGTGTTCCAATTACCATCTCGAAATAATAGTGATAATAATAATACCGCTGCTTAGTTAATTTTTGTTTGTTTGCAGATACAAGTCAGCAGCCTTTGTATACATTGAATCCCAGCGCCAGAATATCGCTGTTCGCCGCTACAGCAACCAAAACAAAATAAATGACTTTTATTTGAGTGATCTGTCTTCTGATTGGTTCGATGCGACCCACCACAAATTCCTTTCTTGCGCCAATCTATTGATCTAAAAGTAGCAGTTGCAGCTAGCGTCCTCAATTATTGTTGGTTGTATTCCAACATCTGCCTTTCTTTACAGTTTTTACCCTCTACAGCTTGCTCTAGTACCATGGATGCTACTCTCTCAGGTCTTAACACAGATCCGATCATCGTGTTGCTTCTTCTTCTCAGTATTTTCCACGGGTTTCTTTCTTAACCGATTCTACGAGAACTTCCCCATTCTTTATAATGTCAGTCTACCTAATTTGCAACATCCTTCTCTAGCACCACATCCCCTTTGCTTACATTCTCTTGTTTTCCTGGTTTTCACAGTCTATGATTACCTACCATACAATTCTATTCTCCAAACGTACATTGTCAGGAATTTCTTCCTCAGATGAAAGCCGATATTTGACACAAACAGATTTTCTTGGATAGGAATCCCATTTTTGTCAGCGCTAGTTTAGATGTTTGTAGTCCTTGCTTTGTCTGTCACGTGTAACTTTTCTTCCAAGATAGCAAGATTCCTTAACTTCGTCTGCTTCAGTAACCCAAATTTTTATGTTAAGTTCATCGCTAATTTGATTTCTGCTGGTCCTCATTACGTTCATCTTTGTTCAATTTACTCTCAGTCCATATTTTGCACTCTTTACATTGTTCATTCCATTCAGCACGTCCCTTAATTCTTCTTCACTTTCAATCAGTGTAGCTATGTCATCGGCGAATCTTATCATTGATATCCTTTCACCCCAAATTTTAATCCCACTCTGGAACCTGTATTTCTGTTATTCCTCTTTGATATTCACTGAACATCAGAGGAGAAACACTACATCAGTGTCTTACAGTCTCTTCAATGCGTGCATTTCGTTCTTTGCTCTCCATTCTAATTTCTCTCCCTTGGTACTTGTACATGTTATAAGTATATTATTAGTCTTACCTATAGCTCACTCCTATTTTTCCCGTAATTTCGAACATCTTGTGTGATTTTACTGTTTTCAAGGTCTACATATCCTCCTGAAAGTGTCCTGATTGGTCGAAAGTCTTACTTCCATTGCCATTCGCAATGTTAGAACTTCCTCTCTCTTCCCTTACGTTTCCCAAACCAAACACCCAACAGAGCTTCAATTTTGTTTGTTTGTGTGTGTGTGTGTGTGTGTGTGTGTGTGTGTAATTGTGGGTTGGGGCGCTCTGGGAAGAGGTTATCAGAGCCTCAATTTACTTTTCCACTGTTCCGTATATTATTCTTGGAAGCGATTTAGATGCAACGACCGTTTAGCTGATTGTACGACGTTTCTCGCGCTTATCTACCCTTTCTGTCTTAGATGTGCCTGCAAGCAACCAAAAAATTAATTAAGTAACCTTAAGTTTACGCTGTCATTATATATTTATTACAACGTGTATGTAGAGTCATTAAATAAGGTTGATGGAATGATTCCAGATATGTTCCTTAGCACGCACTTCTTCTGATGTTTACCTGTTTAGGGGTGCTAGAACTCGTCTTTCATTACTGAATTTGCCGCTAACGTAATGAATAGCGGAAAAAGTATATATTCTTCAGTGTACTGTTGAATCAGTAACTTGCTTAGTGTATGTCTTGCTTGAACAGAGTAGAAATCTTTCTCATATCCTATGAATGCCAGACAATTGGCTGTTTCATGCACTTTGCTCCATTTAGTGCATTCGTGCGCTACGAGCAAGTAGTATGTATACTCCCAAGGGCAGCTAGCTCTTTTGTTTAAGTTCTAATGTTCTCTTTTGCGGTTAGTGATATTTTTAGTGAATATCTTGTATGTAAGAGATAGAATTAGGTGAGGTTATGATAAGTATTCAAATCATAGTTCCAAGATGAATGGCAAGTATTCATGTACCGCCAAGAGAAGATTAAATTTTGCATACAAAGAAGACCACTATTTGAACGACTAAAAACGAATAATTCGTCTTTCTGAGCAGAGTTATCTGCCATATTTATGTGAAAAAAATGGTTCAAATGGCTCTGAGCACTATGGGACTTAACATCTGTGGTCATCAGTCTCCTACAACTTAGAACTACTTAAACCTAACTAACCTAAGGGCATCACACATATCCATGCCCGAGGCAGGATTCGAGCCTGCGACCGTAGCGATCACGCCGTTCCAGACTGAAGCGCCTAGAACCGCACAGCCACACCGACTGGCATTTCTGTGAATATTAAAACGTTCATGTTATGTACTACGGTTTACGAGTGACACTGGACATTAGATTAAATGGTCATATACCCTGGATACGTTTGTAGCCGTTTAGCCAGTCTATGCAAAAATTTCTCTAGGCTGTCGTTCTTGACAGTAATAGAAGACTTAGAAAGTAAGCCGTCCGCTGTGCCCGAGCGATTCTAGGCTCTTCAGTCCGGAACCACGCTGCTGCTACGGTCGCAGGTTCGAATCCTGCCTCGGGCATGGATATGTCTGATGTCCTTAGGTTAGTTAGATTTAATTAGTTCTAAGTTCTAGGGGATTGATGACCTCAGATGTTAAGTCCTATAGCGCTCAGAGCCACATCTCTGTAACACTTACGTGTTGTTCGAACATGCCGGTAACAAATCTAGCAGCCCGCCTCTGAATTGCTTCGAAGTCTTCCTTCAGTCAGACACCATGCAGATCCCACAGCTGTACAACACTATGTAAACTGAAGGAGGGTAATCGCTGTGAGCTGCGAGGCATTAAGCGGAATCAGTGGCGAGCAGCGAAAATGTTCATGGAACCGGGATTCGAACGCGGGATCTCCTGCTTACTGGTGATTCACAGCTGCAGGATGTGCGTTGCGTCTGTTATTTCAAAGGAACAAACGTCTCCTATTCATGCAAAAGAATATCTGTAAGCCTTGGTTTTTCTTCTTTAGTCCTATACGTGTGTACATTTATCATATGTATGGCAGTTTCAGGCACAGTTGACAGGGACTTAACAAAAAAGCTGAAGGCGGCGACGGGCTAAATAAAGTTCTACAGAGCGACTGGAGTGGTCTTTGGATTAAAAAAGTAAACTAGCACAAGCGACCATGGCTTTCTTTAAAAATATATCCTCCCGGGTTCGATTCCCGGCGGGGTCAGGGATTTTCTCTGCCTCGTGATGATTGGGTGTATTGTGATGTCCTTAGGTTAGTTAAGGTTTAAGCAGTTCTAAGTTCTAGCTGACTGATGACCATAGATGTTAAGTCCCATAGTGCTCAGAGCCAAAAATATATCCTTCCTTTACTTAGTCTACAATTATATTACTTTCTCCCATATATACATTACTGGCCATTAAAGTTTTTAAACAAAGAAGAAATGCAGATGATAAACGGGTATTCATTGGACAAATATGTTATACTATAACTGACATGTGATTATATTTTCACGCAATTTGGGTGCATAGAGCCTGAGAAATCAGTACCCAGAACAACCACCTTTCATTGTCATAACGGCCTTGATACGCCTGGGCATTGAGTCAAAACAGCTTGAATGGCGTGTACAGGTACAGCTGCCTATTCAGCTTCAACACGATAGCACGGTTCATCAAGAGTAGTGACTGGCGTATTGTGACGAGCCAGTTGCTCGGCCACCATTGACCAGACGTTTTCAATTGGTGAGAGATCTGGAGAATGCGCTGGCCAGGGCTGCAGCCGAACATTTTCTGTATCTAGAAAGGCAACATGCGGTCTTGCATTATCCTGCTGAAATGTAGGGTTTCGCAGAGATCGAATTAAGGGTAGAACCACGGGTCGTAACACATCTGAAATGTAACGTCCACTCTTCAAAGTGCCGTCAATGCGAACAAGAGGTGACCGAGACGTGTAACCAATGGAACCCCATACCATCATGCAGGGAGATACGCCAGGATGGCGATGACGAATACACGCTTCCAATGTGCATTCACCGAGATGTCGCCAAACACGGATGTAACCATCATGATGCTGTAAACAGAACCTGGATTCATCCGAAAAAATGACGTTCTGCCATTGGTGCACCCAGTTTCGTCGTCGAGTACACTATAGCAGACGCTCCTGTCTGCGATGCAGCGTCAAGGGTAACCGCAGCCACAGTCTCCGAGCTGATTGTCCATGCTGCCTCAAACGTCGTCGAACTGTTCGTGCAGATGGTTGTTGTCTTGAAAACGTCCCCATCTGTTGACTCAGGGATCGAGACGTGGCTGCACGATCTGTTACAGCCATGCGGTTTAGATGCCTGTCATCATGAATGCTAGTGATACGAGGCCGTTGGGATCCAGCACGGCGTTCCGTATTACCCTCCTGAACCCACCGATTCCATATTCTGCTAACAGTCATTGGATCTCGACCAACGCGAGCATCAATGTCGCGATACGATAAACCGCAATCGCGATAGGCTACAATCCGACCTTTATCAAAGTCGGAAACGTGATGGTACACATTTCTCCTCCTTACACGAGGCACCACAACAACGTTTCACCAGGCAACGCCGGTCGACTGCTGTTTGTGTATGAGAAATCGGTTGGAAACTTTAATCATGTCAGCACGTTGTAGGTGTCGCCACCGGCGCCAAGCTTGTGTGAATGCTCTGAAAAGCTAATCATTTGCTTATCACAGCATCTTCTTCCTGTCGGTTAAATTTCACGTCTGTAGCACGTCATCTTCGTGGTGTATCAATTTTAATGGCCAGTAGTGTATCTCTTACGATGACTGTGACTGTAGAGCTACAGAAATTCGCCGACAGCAGCAGTCTGGCAAGTACTGGAGAGTGTAGGTGCGCGCTGTTTACCCGCCCCGTGCATTCAAACATGTAAAGCTCGGATCCGAGGAGCACACGACGCACAAAAATACTCGCCGGCGTTATTCTGACGTTGTTAGGGTATTTTTGAGACTCAATTAGTATGGCTCCCCGCGCCCGGCAGAGGAGAGTGCAAATAAGTGGCGCGCGCTCTCTGAATTCTTGAGGAAGACGGCGCTAGCGTTAAGTGTGTGCTGAATAATTCATAGCGGACAGCGGGCGCCCGCGCAGAGCTGCGCCGCCCTGCGCCTCGCCGAATTGCCGATCCGGAACGCTAGGACGCTTGCAGGCAACTCTCGAGACGTGGCGATGTTGTGGCACTCTTTAACGCGTGTTCTCTGTGCATTAACTGATACGGGAAGACACTCGTAATTGTCGCAACTTAATGTACGGGCCGATCCAGGCGAAAGTGTAAGCCATAATTTTAAATGTAACTTCCGCAAACGACATCTCTGGTAGTGGTCTGGAATCTGTAATCAATGTGTATAGATAAACAGTGTGGGAGTTGAATTTTGTTTTTGTTTTTTGTCGGTTGCAGTTTAAAAATGGTTCAAATGGCTCTGAGCAGTATGGGACTTAACATCTGAGATCATCAGTCCCCTAGGACTTAGAAGTAATTAAACCTAACTAACCTAAGGACACCACACACATCCATGCCCGAGGCTGGATTCGAACCTGCGACCGTAGCGGTCACGCGGCTCCAGACCGTAGCGCCTACAACCGCTCGGCCACCCCAGCCGGCTGCAGTTTAAAATGAGTGCAAGCTTTCCTATGGAGCTGCTGCTAAAATTCTTAGAAACTCAAAGACATCGTTTATGGAGGTTGGAGACGTGGATGATTAATAGGAGAGAGGGCTAAGATGCGAAGCTATAATCGATGAGGATAGCGATGGGATTAACTATTAGGGAATTGTGATGAAAGGTCTCTGTTGGATTCCTTTCATGTTAATTTCTTAAATCTGTTATCATTTACGGCATAAATTCCTCTTCTAAATTTACTGTGGCGTTTCTGACTATCTGCGAGGAGACTGAGTAGTGGAACGTGTTACTTTTACACATAAACAAGAACGATGTGTCACACTACTACACTTTAAAACACAGTTTATATGCAATTCATGTCACACAGTCTCATACGGAATCTACATCCGCTTTCTTTTATATACTGTTTATGATAAGATACTGTCATCCCCCTTCCCTTCTGTGTGAGAGGATGAATGAGCAAATGTATTTCTAGTTGCATGCTTGATGGTAGTAGACAAGCCTGTCTGCTAGAGAACAGTAGGACCAACGTCGGAACAGGCAACTACGCTTTCTAAAACCAAAGAGGTTTCTATCCTTAGTATTGTCCTGTCCGTCCCTTGTCATGTTGGTATAGGAAGCTGCCTCTCTGGTCACTTCCGTTTTGTATACGGAAGCACCCTTGGTAGGAGCGCAGGTCAGTCTATCCGTGGCGAGCGTCTGAAGTGGTAAGATCTCCGGCTAAGCGCGTGTCTGCTAAGTACGTAGGACAATGGATTTCTTAAGTTTAGCCTAACTGAAAATTTAATCACCTTTATTTCAGGTTTAGCTCTAAAATATCTAATGTTATTGCAACGCAGTGTAATTCGAGTGTGAAGTTCGAAATGTATTCCGGTAGTTGCTTTGTCACTACTGTGTAATTAAAGTGGAACCACGAGTTGACCAGTAACTCTAACTAAGATCATCAATCTTAAATGCGAATGTGCGGGAGATTATAACGTCTCGTCTTGACAATATTTTTCTATATAGCAACTTTCCTTTATGTTCAACCCACGTGGGGTGTACTTTGTGAGACCAGTACCACGTGCTTGTACAATTGTTTCACCCATCAGGTTAATAGTAAGACGATAGTAACCAGTTCGAGGTTTTTCTTTTGTAAATTGCTTTTCGATCTAATTTATTTTAATTATCAAAATTATTGTGGAGTTACACTCTTTGTGTAAACCAAGTTGACCACGTGAAGCATGTGGTGTAGTAATCAAAGTAGCCCTCAGTTATTCTTTTCGGGAAGATTTCTCAGAGAGTTAGTATGAATTTAGTATACCAGTGTGTGGTAATTACATAACGGACAGGATTGCGCTACGAATGTAACTTCTTTAGGTGAAAATTGAATCGGTTGGTTGTGGTTAACTTCCTCTTGCATATGTTTCAATGTTCTTCGTGTGTTATTTTATGAATGTAGTGCTGTATGCAGTCTCCCTATTTGATGTGTTCCGTAAGATTACAAACTCACATTTTCACAATCCTAAATAAGGCACCAGCTTAGTTATGACTCAAGTTTAATATGCTGAAATTTCAATGAACAGTGTTAAAATAAATTTCCAAATATAAACTGATTTATTTCTTTTTTTTTAAATTCTCTTTTATATATATATATATATATATATATATATATATATATATATATATATATATATCACCGGTTTTGTATGGCTATTAAAAGATTATAATTAACGTTAGTCTGGTTGGGAATTTGGTAAGCTAGATTGGATACCTGGTGAAACAGTTGCGCAGTAATGCAAGGTTAACTTCCTCAGGTAGCTCACAGCTTTTAAACCGCTCTTATGGTCAAGACTAGCAGCACCGCTTACACCACAAATAAAGCAACAATATTACAGTGAAGTTAGTAATATCACATACGAGGTGTATTCGGAAAGTAAGGTCCGATCGGTCGCCAAATGGAAATCACTATGAAAATCAAAAATGTTTCATTTGCAACAGTTAGCTACTTATCTACATAGTCGCCCATCTGACTTAGACGTTTGTCGTAGCGTTGTACCAACTTTCCAATGCCCTCGTTATGGGAGGCAGCTGCCAGTGCTTCCCGCCAATTTTCTACACTGGCCTACACCTCGTTGTCTGTGCTTCCCGCCAATTCTATGTTGCTCGTTGTATGTGCTAACACATTGTCTCCATAGCCGCGTTTCATGTGAGCAGAGATGAAACTCAGAGGAGCCACCTACGGGAGAAATCAAACACTTCCAATTGAAAACGCTGCAGGAGTGTCTTCATTGCCCCAGGAGAATGCGACTGAGAATTGTCTTGAAGAAGAAAACGCATGACAGTTGTGTGAGGTGGGCTGCATAGCTTCAGGCGAAATTTCTCACCAGGCCCTTGCACTTGGCGGGAGACACAATTTCTTACGCATCTTTGTGTGTTGACCGTGCGCTCAGAGCTGAAATGAGCGACGTGATGCGATCGAAGGGCGTACTAGAGACACAGCCCGACATATCTGTGCAAAGCTTCATCGGATTTTGACAGTGGTTTCCATTTCGCGACCGATCGGACCTTACTTTCGAATACACGTCGTATTTTCATGTAAACATATAATACTGTCTTTTATTTCATACAAGTAACGGCATACGCTTTCTTGTTGAACTGACAGTTGCGCAGTTTGTTGCAAATGGTACCTTAACACTATCTTGTGTGAGGAACAATCTCAGGCTCAAGTAGACATCCGGGTTCGCATAACACTTGAGGAACCGTGCACCTACACTTCGTGATTACCTTAGGATACGCTAACTGCGCCACTTATTCATAGACAAGAAATGTTCGGTCCCGTACCTGTTGCAACTTTAATGTCATGATTCATCACGTAAGTAACATGCCCTGTTTCTCACTGTTGAGTGTAACTATAATTCGACAATAATTGTAGCGAATGATTTGTGTAATTTAGTTGATCTCACCTAATGATGTGGCTACTAGGCTACGAAACCGGTCGTTAAATAAACTAATTAAGAGTGCAGCAAAGCGGTTATAATTCAAGATCTGGAAAACGCAGGTGGCCATGGGATCCGTTTTATGACATAACGAGATTTTTTCTCCGAGAAAATTCGGGATGAACGGGGAACGGTATTTTACTACCATATTAAAAATCTAGATGGACTGCCTTCGAGTGAAGATGAATTCTTGAATCTGGTGTACAAATAAGCAGATCAAATGAAAATAAAGCATTAGTTCACTTAGACAAAGATGAAAGTTGGGACAGGCTTTGAATATGATTTTGTGAAAAGACATGAAAATAAAAGGATAGCGACAGCTTACTCCAAGTGTCTGCAGCGAGCAGTTTCTTTCAGCATGGAAAACGTTGATAGGCTCTTCTACCGAGCAGCTGAGGTGATTGACAAGTTCAGGTTTTTAACCATTTAGATCCAATTAAAACTGTTTTGCAACAAAACATTTTTTTGCGTATTATAGTTTCATTTCCGACACAAACACCAAAAATTTAAATGATGAAAATTCAAAGGTTTGAGGAACATTAAAAATGAAATAACGTATATTCTTGCGGCATTGAGATACATAATTCCATTAAGTCACCAATGTGAAGGAACTTGTAGTACACCCTTCAGAAAAAGCTTACGTGTCCAGTAGTACCCGACCTTCTCCTATATCCGACGCTATCACGCCTGTTTCGCTCAGCTCCTGTCATGCATACACACCGTTAACACTAGAAGAACGCGGATTGTGCGGGTATATATATGTCGACAGCAGTTAAAGGGTTAAACGGCTACTCGTTTAGGTTCACGGGTCAGTGTGGTCTCCTCCTTCCTTTCTACCTCACTCTCCCCCACCCTCCCCCTTCCCCAAACCCTCTACAAACAAAGAACAATTCGCGATAGTATCAGGGTAATCGGAGTCGCCGGTTCGGCATCAGCAGCAGAGCGCCTACGTATCATGGCTGGGCTCTGACATCAGCCGTGGCGGTGGCGCTGAGTCAGCCGGTGACGTCACAGGGTCAGGTCGCGGAGCGTCAACGGACAGGCGCATTGGCCGCTTGTAGACAGCGGGGATTCCCCTGCCTCTCCAGAGTGGCACCTGTTGACGGGTAACTACGGCTGTTGATAAAATGTCGATTAATCCACATATTTCCAAAAATTATCTATATTTATCAGCGATATTTTTCCTCCCTACATATCGAGAGCCGTTATTTTTGTTTTATATTATATTTTTTCATCATTTTCGATACATATTTGAAGTTGTTCATTTGAAATTGTAGTAGAATGTAATATTACTTTCACTGTGGGAAGGAATCTTTCTACATTTTGAGTTTTTCTCACCTCCAGGCTTAGGACGACTTTAGCCTGCTTGGGTTGGGCACATCTTGGCAACTATATGAATTCTGTGAAATAATTCGGGCGAAACATTTTCAAAACTACACTGAAGCGCCAAAGAAACTGCAATAGGTATTCAATTACAGAGATATGTAAACAGGCAGAATACAGCGCTGCGGACGGCAATGCCTATGTAAGTTGTTAGTTCGGTTACAGCTGCTAATATGGTAGGTTATCAAGATTTACGTGAGTGTGAACGTGACGTTATAGTCGGTGCACGAGCGATGGATGGGACGCTGGACCTTGGCGCTGTGGTAGAGCGTTGAAAGGTCTGATGAATTCTGATACCTTCTTCGTCATGCCGATGGGAAGGAGTGAATCCGTCGTCTTCCAGACGAACAGTTCGTTGACACCTTTATAGGAGGACGGTGACAAGTTGGCGCGGCCTGCAGTATGCTCTGGGGGACACTAATGTAAGCACCCATAGGTCAAGTGGAGCTCGTGCAACGCATCGTAACGGTCAAGGAGTATCGTACACTGGTAGCAAGCCACACTGCTTTGTCAGGATCATGCGCTCCCCCTCCCGCGTCAGGGATTCCACCGTCGGGCAAGTTAGTTAGATTAAGATGGTTCAAATGGCTCTGAGCACTATGGGACTCAACTGCTGTGGTCATTAGTCCCCTAGAACTTAGAACTACTTAAACCTAACTAACCTAAGGACATCACACACATCCATGCCCGAGGCAGGATTCGAACCTGCGACCGTAGCAGTCGCACGGTTCCGGACTGCGCGCCTAGAACCGCGAGACCACCGCGGCCGGCTAGATTAAGAAGTGTGTGAGCCTAGGGACCGATGACCTCAGCAATGTGGTACTACGGGAACTTACCGTCACCGTGACGTTCATGTTTCCTGACGGCGGTGACATTTTTCAGCAAGATAACGCTCGGTGTCACAAGGCCGGGAGTGTGAAGGAAGGGGTCGAGGAACACAATGGCGAGTTCCAGTTGATGTGCTGGCCCACAACTCGCCAGCGGGCAGTACAGCACTATGCTTTGTTAATTTTTTCAAATTGTTGCATCCTTGAGCCTCCGGTTCGCGATGTACGCTCACCGGTTAATGGCTGACGCTACAGATCAAACTTTATTAATAATTGTGATACAAAGTAATACCACCATTTTCAGCAAGTACAACAAGTCCTTTCATCCATACATGTATTTTGTCATCGTTAGAAAATTTCCTACAAGAACGGGTATACAGAATAAAAGGCATATTAATATAAACAAAACTAGGTCTACTTTGCGTCTTCGGGTCGATCCCACAGTGCCATGTCTCGTAGGCGATGACATCTCGGTCGGCGAAAGATTCTAATCCAGGTAGCGTCAGCCATTAACCGGTGAGCGTACATCGTGAACCGGGGGCTCAAGGATGCAACAATTTGAAAAAAATTAACAAAGCATAGTGCCGCACTGCCCGCTGGGCGCCTAGCCGGCTGGTTATGCAACCCGCTTGGCTCGGCGTTAGGCCGGGGAACCAGCAGGGCGCGCGCTGCTAGAACAACTACAGCGCGCGTACGGGATAACGCCCGCCTGCTGGTTGGTTGTGACGTCATAGCTCGTAACCCCGCTCCCGGCAATTTGCAGGAATTAGGTGACTTGTGTCTGCAGATGTGGTGCGAAGTATCTCCAGCGACTTTCCAAGGCTGCTTCCGTGCCACGATGCGTCGCCGCTGTTACCTTGTCAAACGTGGACAGACCAGCTGATCATTGCATGTGTATAGGCTTCCTTAAGGAAGTTAGTGGGGCTAAAGACGGAATGTCTCTCCCCTTAGGGCAGGCACGAGCGCGCCCTGCTGGTAGCCCTGCAACAGAACAGAACTGTCCTGCCTCGGCGGTAACGGCAGAAGACGGTGGAGGGCGGACGGTTTCGGCGGCGGCGACGGCGGGGTAAGCCGATTAGGTGGGGGTGTCGAGGTCGCACGCGCCATCAATCCTTCCGGCGCTAATGGCGACAATAGGCTTGTCGGCGCCACCCCCGGGGGTTGTAAATCAGCCACGCGTGGCACCCCTTTGATCGGCGGCCGCCTTAAATGACGCCCGACCGGAAGGGCCCGTGCCGTCCCTGCGGACAGACCGCTGCCAATCAGCCGGCATTATTTCCGCCCCGCGGGCGTGCGGGGAGGCTGGCTGCCCTGACACAGATCGCGGGCTGGCGGCGGCAGCGGCGGCATCATCATCACCGGCATCATCCCTCAGAAATAACAGCGTCCACTTGCGGCAACTCCTCCCGCCACCCTTCCAAGTTACCCGTGCCTCAGATACACCATCAAGCCAAAACTATTCCGACATCTATACCACTGGCCATTAAAATTGCTACACCACGAAGATGACGTGCTACCAACGTGAAATTTAACCGACAGGAAGAAGATGCTACGATACAGAAATGATTAGCACTTCAGAGCATTCACACATGGTTGGCGCCGGTGGCGACACCTACAACGTGCTGACAAGAGGAAAGTTTCAAACCGATTTCTCATACACAAACAGCAGTTGAACGGCGTTGCCTGGTGGAACGTTGTGGTGATGCGTTGTGTAAGGAGGAGAAATGCGTACCATCACGTTTCCGAATTGTAGCCTGTCGCGATTGCGGTTTATCGTATCACGACATTGCTGCTCGCGTTGGTCGAGATCCAATGACTGATAGCAGAATGTGGAATCGGTGGGTTCAGGACGGTAATATGGAAGCCTTGCTGGATCCCAACGGCCTCGTATCACCTGCAGTCTAGATGACAGGCATCTTATCTGCATGGCTGTAACGGATCATGCAGCCACGTATCGATCCCTGAGTCAACAGATGGGGACATTTGCAAGACAACAACCATCTGCACGAGCAGTTAGACGGCGTTTGCAGCAGCATGGACTATCAGCTCGGAGACCGTGGCAGCGATTACCCTTGACGCTGCATCAGAGACAGGAGCGCCTGCGATGGTGTACTCGACGACGAACTTGGGTGCACGAATGGCAAAACGTCATTTTTTTGGATGAATCCAGGTTCTGTTTACAGCATCATGGTGGTCGCATCCGTGTTTTGCGACGTAGCACATTGGAAGCGTGTATTCGTCATCGCCATACTGGCGTATCACCCGGCGTGATGGTATGGGTGCCATTGGTTACACGTCTCGGTCACCTCTTGTTCGCACTGACGGCACTTTGAACAGTGGACGTTAGATTTCAGATGTGTTACGACCTGTGGCTCTACCCTTCATTCGATCCCTGCGAAACCCTACATTTCAGCAGGATAATGCAAGACCGCATGTTGCAGGTCCTGCACGGGCCTTTCTGGATACAGAAAATGTTCGACTGCTGACCTGGCCAGCACATTCCCCAGATCTCTCACCAGCTGGTCAATGGTGGCCGAGCAACTGGCTCGTCACAATATGCTAGTCGCTACTCTTGATGAACTGTGGTATCATGTTAAAACTGCATGGGCAGCTGTACCTGTACACGCCATCCAAGCACAGCTTGACTCAATGCCCAGGCGTATCAAGGTCGTTATTAAAGCCAGTGGTGGTTGTTCTGGGTACTGATTTCTCAGGATCTATGCACCCAAATTGCCTGAAAATGTAATCACCTGTCAGTTCTAGTATAATATATTTGTCTAATGAATATCCGTTTATCATCTGCATTTCTGCTAGGTGTAACAACTGTAATGGCCAGCAGTGTATTTAGTTGACCGTTCGCCTTTGTGGTGGCCAGAGCTCTGCTGGGAATACTTTGTCAGTGAGATTTCTGCATGTCTGTCTTCCTCAACAGTGGTAACCGCAGGAGCTAGTGAGCTTCGACTCTGGGGTCTAGAACCGCGTCGACATCCAAATGCGTCACAAAGTTGTTCCATTGGGTTTAAATTGGGATTCTGGGTAGGCCAGCCGTTTCAGGAATGTCATTGTCTCTAAACCATTGCTTCACTCACGCTCCTTTATGACATTGTGCATTGTCATCCTGATGCAAACTCATTGTCTTTGAACTGTTCCAACCGAGCGAGGTGGCGCAGTGGTTAGCACACAGGATGCGCATTATGGTGGATGACGGTTCAAACACGCGTCCGGCCATCCTGACTTACGTTTTGCGTGATTTGCTTAAATCGTTCCAGCGAATGCCGAGATGGTTCCTTTGAAAGGGCACTGCCGACTTCTTTCTCCATCCTTCCCTAATACGATAGGACCGATGACCTAGCTGTTTGGTCTTCTCTCCCAAAATCGACCAACCAACCAAACTGAACTGTTCCTCCAATGTACACAGTACACATTGCTGTAAAATGCAGCCGGCCGGTGTGGCCGTGCGGTTCTATGCGCTTCAGTCTGGAACCGCGTGACCGCTACGGTAGCAGGTTCGAATCCTGCCTCGGGCATGGATGTGTGTGATGTTCTTAGATGAGTTAGGTTTAAGTAGTTCTAAGTTGTAGGGGACTGATGACCACAGATGTTAAGTCCCATAGTGCTCAGAACCATTTGAACCATTTTTTGTAAAATGTATTCGTACCCGTCCGCATTTAGTGCTTTCTTTTGTGCAGCATTTGGGCCACAACGTAACCACGAAAAGAGACTTACATCGTAAAATCACTTCCTCCATTCATCGCTGTTAGTGTACACGTGATGCCAGGTAAAGTTCGCTATGAATCTGCCAAACTCAAACCCTTCCATCGGATTGCCACAGGGCACAGCTTACGCCCCTCGGAGGCAGTATAGTGTAGGCACTCTGCAGCAGGCGTATCCCTTGTGTGTTGCCTACAATGTGTGTTCCCATTACCAACGAATACTGAAGGACGGCTACCGTTGCTGGGAAGTATCAGCAAACCTTTTGCCTGTAACAAAAGTTGTTCCCCATCACGTGACCTGCTCCACCTACGCATTTCATTCAAAGACGTTAGGTACTTGATCCAATTGTATGCTGTGAGTCAACCAGCAGGATCGTTTGCCTCTTTGTGTATGTTTCTATACTTTTGCTTCATCTTTTTGGACATAAGGATGGACGATCTCAGCAG